>NC_044930.1:8986908-9044141 GCF_003576645.1 Ipomoea triloba
TATATATATATATATATATATATATATATATATATATATATATATATATATATATATATAATTATATATATATAGTTAATTCCACAAAAGGTCCCTTGTCTTTGGTGGCAATTCCAATTTTAGTCCTAGACTATCGTTTTTGCCATTTAACATCCTAGACTATTCTTTTTTGAACACTTTTAGTCCTTTTCATGATTTTTCCTATTTTTAGTAAGGACAATTTTGTCTCTTTATATTTTTTTTATTTAACCGGTTTCCACTGGTTTAATTATGTTAGGCGAAGCAGATCGGTTCTTCTAATCATTAGATTAAATCCACAAATCCCTAGTGTACGCAACTTCATCTGCTGTAGTTCAAGGCTTGATCATCCTCCTTCACCCGGCGAAGAACGAGACCATACAACGCTACTATAGAGGAGAGCAAAGGGGAAATTTGTCGCCCTAAATCTGTAGTTCCAAAACTCTAAATCCCTAAAGGAGTATGCAATCGATAAAATGAATTATGTTCGCAATCGATAAAATGAATTATTTGTCGTCGCATTATTGACCCTAATGTGGACCATGAATCTACCAAGAAGCTAATGCCTCCATTGTGTGAAAATACTAAAATTATCTTGAATTGATATCTATCTTTAAATCAGGTTGAACCTGCATATGTTTCTGGTCTCCATTCGGTTTTTTGAATACGTTAAAGATTTGTGGATTGAATCTAATAATTAGAAGACCCGGTTTGCTTAACTTAACCTAATTAAACTGGTGAAAACCGATTAAAAAAATATAAAGAGACAAAATTACCGTTACTAAAAATAGAAAAATTTATGAGAAGGACTAAAAGTGTCCAAAAAATAATAGTTGTGAGCATAAATATAATATAAACATAAATGTGCAGGTCCAACTATCAGCTTAGGCTTTTAGTTGGATGGAGCACATGATTCAATTTGGTATCAGAGCCATGCAAAAGATCATGGGTTTGAATCTCCGCGCCACCCGAAAAAAAAAGACTATGGTTCACGTGTTGCTTGGAGCCCATCAAAGTCAATCGGCCCGCACACGTGAGGGGGCGTGTGAGCATAAATATAATATAAACATAAATGTGCAGTCCAACTATCAGCTTAGGCTGGATGTTAAATGCCGATAGTCTGGGATTAAAATTGAAATTACCACCAAAGACAAAGGACCTTTGGTGGATATATATATATATAGAGTCATGATCAGGTGTGGCCGTTACACATCAATCCCATACATTCATGTATTTTAATTGCTGAAACCAATTAATAATGTGAAATAGGATAGTTTTCACAGCCTTGTGGTACGTACCTGGTGGAAAGTTTTCACAGCCTTGTCCTGCTCTTTGATTTCGTACTGCATCAGGTCTTGAACCTCTTTTTCATGGTCTTGGCGAATTGCATTCATCTTTGTCCTAATGGACTGGATCTCGCTCGCATACCCATTCACCTTTCCACAATATGGGGTCTTATCCAAAGATTTTAAGAAGAAATTGTTTCCGTGTTTCTTCTTCAGTACAACGTAGTCGGCAATCGTATCCTCGGCTTCATTCACAACGCTTCCAAATTTATTCACTATTAGTCTCAAAACCTGGTGGTCATCGGCTCTTGGGTTCTTGGAAGCTTCTATGAGCCTGGCGTTGAACATTTGGATGTCGGAGGTGAGATCTTTTATCTCAGAATCTATGCCACGAACCAGCGTCACGTTGTCCGACACAATTCGGACCAACGAGTTTACCCCCTGTGTTACCAGTTCCTCAACGATTGTCGTCATTTCTCTCACACTTTAAGGCTGGAATGTCTCTCTCTCTAAGTGAAGAAATAGGAAATGCAATTATGCAAGTGATGTACTGATGTGTGAGCTGAGAGCTGCAAATTCTTCGGGATATATGGGGTGGGTAAGATGTGAATGCTGATTAAAAAACAAAAGTAAATAATTATCAAAAACCGGCCAGCTGTATTATCAAGTTTGTCACGTTCCGATCCTTTGTTTGGAAAGAATAATTTAGACTCAATTCCTTTTTTGGTCCTACACTTATAGTGGCAAAGACAATTTTAGTCCTCCATAAAAAAATCAGACAATTTATAGACACACTTATTGTGACGGGGACAATTTTGATTCTCCGTCAGTATTTCCGTTTGATAGCCGTTTGAGAGGGGGTAATTGAGTCATTTCATGAAGTCTCCTTCTTTTTATTCCATCTCTGTATGTCTTGATAGTCTGTGCCTTTGCCAGTGTTATTTTAACACACTTGCCCAAGATTGTCTTTCTTTGCACTTGTCATGGATTTATTTACCAACATTGACGATTGATTTTTCCCTTGAGGGCTTTCTTTCCAGTGCAATTTCATAGATTGTAGGCAGCTCATTTATCAGGGAAAACAAATGTTTCCTTTCATTTCGATTGAGCTGAGCACAGAAGTAGAAAGCCATGACAAGAAACCTTCGAATCAGTCCTAGTAGAATGCGATTTTGATAGTGATTTATCAATACTCGCACAAAACTTTTGAATTCTGAAGCAGGAACCCAACAATATATACAAACTGAGAATTCCAATTGCGGTCCTCTCTCTCCTTATCAACTATAAGACCACGGGCTATAAGACCATGCATGGCAGTCGGGTAAATTAGGTAGGTCTCGAGTTATCCGCTTTGGGTAATTGATGCATGATGTTGTTGTGGTATATCTTATTTGCTGATTGGGAACTGAAGTAGGGTTACCAGAGAAGGGGGTGCAGCAGCATGAGAAGGAAGCGGTGGGGAGCGGCGTGGGAAGTAGTGGCGGCGGCGGGGGTACAGCGACCCTAGTAGCAGCTCCGTTCTCCTCTTGTGCGATGACGGCGGCGGCGAGACTCCAGCGACCCTGGCAGCAGCTCCACGAACCAGCAGTAGCGATGGACAGAACGACGACTGACACGCGACCTCCCTTGTTTCCGGCGAGCATCGCAACAGCTATGGTGGAGCTTTTCCTCTCGTCAATGGCGACTGGTGTGAGCGGTGGCCTCCTTCTCCAATATCTCTTCCGGTTCAAGCATTACCCCCTCCACATCCTGGCAACCCCAGTCATCCCAACAAACATGTATTCTTCTGCACTTCCCCGGCGACGATCGGAAAACTCAACATCCCAGCAACTTCCTCCAATTTTCACGGCTTCAAAGTATAAATGATTCTGTGGTGGAAATTTGCTTCGCCAATATGCAATGAAGAACAAAACGAATAAGGAGAAGGAAATATTGTGAAATGACACATTTGCCCCCTCTCAAACGGCCATCTGACGGGAAATACAGACGGAGGACTAAAATTGTCCCCGTCACAATAACTATGTCCATAAATTGTCTGATTTTTTTATGGAGGACTAAAATTGTCTTTGCCACTATAAGTCTAGGACCAAAAAAGGAATTGACTCAATAATTTAAAAGGGTAATTATATAGTTAAGTTTATTTGAACTATAATTAAGTTTTTTTTTAAATTTTTTAAATAAATAATAAATTTTAAAATAATTATTTTCGCTCTATCTAAATAACTTCCAGTCATTCAATTTTTATTTTGTTTTTTTATGAAAATTTATTTTTAGAAGAAAAACACTACTTTCTTTTCAAAAGTAATGTAGGTATTTGAAATGTTAAATATTGAGAGCATTTAATTTATTTTCTTTTGAAAACCAAAAAGGAAGAGAATATATTAATGTGCCTTTTTTTTTTTTTTTTTGTAATTATTATGACTTTTGGATATGCGTAAAACTTAATAGCACATTAGCTAATAACTAATATTGAACTCAAAATTTACCAAAAATGCCTCAAACTTATTGCAAAATAGCATATTAGTTCACCTTATAGTGCAAAACAAGCTTTAGTGCACTTTTTGGTTTTGTTTTTTTTTTTATTTAAAAGATAATAATTTTGAGCACTCCTAATTATCTGCAGATGCATTTTTAAACTTGTTCAAGTGCACAAAAAAAAGGTTCACTGGAATTATGAAAATGTCTCTATGTTTTTTCTGTTCTCTTAATTTTTGGACGTTGATCAATTTAGATGAATGAATCACATCATTTTGTATTTTTTTACCAAAAATAAAATAAAATTATGTTCTCATATTTTGAACGGATGAAATTATTTCGCATATTGAAAGATTGTTCTGACTACATATACATATGCTGCATTCCAATTGGTTAATGACTTGGAAAATTGACGAGTCCTTTTGGTACATACATTGGAAAAGTAATGATGGGTGTGTAGAAACTAGAAAGTTGCACTATTTTCTTTGGTGGATCAAACTTTTCCACTAAGCCAGCTCGCAAATCTTTTTTGATTTAGTTCTATTTTTCTTTTGTTGTGATTAACTGAATCCTAAACTTCGATGATTACTTAATTTTTTGTTGTGATTACAACACTTCTCTCACTGCTTTTCACCCATCCATTTCAATTATAGTGTTGGGTTCGCAAAGTACGGTAGTAAAAGTTGATTTTAGTGATGGTGAAAATGTGAGTTATGGCCATATATCAAGGAGTGGGCCTAAAGGAAGTTGAGTAGTGAGGAGGTTAAACACAAAAGCTTAGAGTATTTGGAAACTACTCTAACAGGCCGTTTGATTGGACATAATTTCGTTGTAATTGAATTGCAATTCGTTTCTTCCCCAATTACGTTGTTTGGTTCCATTGGCTGAATTGCAATTCAAGGGTATAACTCATGAATTGCAATTCGGTGTTTCATGGAAAGGAATAAAGGGATGAAATGACTAATATGCCCTTAGTAGTTATTATTATTATTATTATTATTATTATTATTATTATTATTATTATTATTATTATTATTACTCCCTCCGTCCCGAATTGGATGTCTCATTTGCTTTTTGCACGCTTTTTAAGAAATTAAAGTAGATGTGATGTGCTTTCCAATTATGCTCCTAACTTTTTCACTTTTGGAAATAAAAGCAATAAAGAAAGCAAAAGTAATAAGGGTAAATTGGAAAAAGTAGAATGATAATGATGTTCAATTTTAGAAAGAGGACAACATTTTGGGACAAACTAAAAAGGAAAGTAAGACAGGTAAAATGGGACAGAGGGACCACCACCACCACCACCACCACCCTTGTTACCAGTTGAGCTGCCCATGCGGGCATTATATTATTATTATTATTATTATTATTATTATTATTATTACACAAGGACATTTTAGTCTTTATGCAACTTATTTCCTTCTCATTCCCAATAATTCTTTTTCCCTACTAAACAATGTAATTTGAATTCCTACTTTATTCTAACTTTATTCTTTTCCCACCGAATTACACAATTCCTTTCCACTCTAATTCCTTCCTTACAACCAAACGCCCCAGAGGGAGAGATCATGTATAGTTGAACAATGCAACAAAACAATTGCAAATGGATTAACAAGCAAATGAATAAAAGGTAGACTTGGATCAAACCACCTCTGTGTAGAAGATCTTATGTTTCCTAGGATTTAGATAACATAATGTTTCCACAAAGAAACTAGGGGACGTTACTAGGTGCTAACACCACTCTCGTGGTCATTGGGCTATCAATTTAGAACAAAGCTCTATTCTTATCGTAGCTTGGCTAATTGAGAAAATTTATCAAACTCTTGGTGTTCACATCTCCTTCCAACTCCGTTTTCTCAAAGGCGAGTTGGAATGGTGATAGAAGCGGCCATGGTGTAGTCCTATTTTCATAGGAACTACGCCTTTCCCTTGCACTTCTTGCATAGTTGGACCCTAACTAAACAAGGATCAAACAAAATCCCAAATCTCATCACTAGACTCAACATAGAGTTATTACTTCATCTAAGATTGCAATTAAATTCACATAGCCTCCATCGCAGAGTTCAATCCAAATCCTCTAGGAAATCTAGCTACTTATCATATTGAGAAAGTAAATGGAATCATCAGTTGAAACACAAGGCATTGTAATCACAAATCACAAGAAACAAAGTGCAAAATTGAAAGAGGAAGAACTACTTGGCTTTGATTATGAACTTTGCAAGATCAAATATGAAATTAGAGACTAATTAAGAAGCAATTACAAGCTGAATTTGAACTTTAAATCTTCACAAATGTGATTTGATTACAAGATACAAGTGTTTGGGAGGTTTTCTATGGAAGAAAACCTAGAGAGAAGCTGAGAAATGAATAGTGAAAACAAAATAACTGCTTCCAGCTATTTATACTTTAAACTCGCATCAAAATAACCGCCTGGGAGTTGCCACTGGATGCGTGTTCACAGTGGGAGTCACGTTGTTCTAAGATCTAACTATGAAAAATGATAAATAAATTTCGAAGGAATAAAACTTTTATCACGTATTTTGATTTTATTTGAAGAAAATAATAAAAATTACGGCCCACATTAGTTGTATAAATTAAAGTTTGACATCAGGGCCGGCCCTGAGGGGGGTTCAGGGTGGGCACCTGCCCAGGGCACATCTCTATAAGGGGCCCATAGATCATAAGATATACGGAGTATTATATATATAGTATATATTACTTATTATATATTAAAAAAGAGTTAATTCTATTTTTGGTGTCATAGATTTATGGGTGAAAATTCACTTTTAGTCCTTTTTTATTAGAACATTTACTTTTGATCCTAGTATTATTGTGGCATGACCATTTTTGGTCCTTATCAACAAATTAGTTTAAATATCATTAAATAAAATGACATTTTCGTCTTCAATTATGAATGTTTTCAAAAAATAAACACAAAAAATATAGCGGTTCAACATACTTTGTATAAAAAAGATTGAAATGTCTTTGTATTTAACGATGTTTCAACGATTTTGTTGCTGAAGGACTAAAATTGGTCATGCCACGATAATACTAGGACCAAATGAGGATGTTCTAATAAAAAAGGATTAAGAGTGGATTGTCACCTATAAATCTAGGACCAAAAATGGAATTAACTCTATTAAAAAAAAATATGATTAATTGTTTCTGGAAGTCGAGAACTGAACTCACAAAGACAGAAAGAGACGTTATCGCACACCCACCACTCACGCCGCCTAGCCGCCGGTCGTGCCTACGCCACACCAACCACTCAAATACTTAAAGGTTTATACTTAAAGATTTTCGATTGACTTATTCGAATTGATTTATTCATATAAGTGCTAGCTGTTTTTGTTAAGATCTATTTTATAATAATTTATTTATACAATGTTGCCTAAAAAACATTCATCCGGAAGTGAAAAAAGAAAAAGAAAGTAAACAAATTGATCATTCGGAAACAAAATTTTCATATAGGGGCCCTTTTTTTTTAAATTTCGCCTAGGGGCCTATAAAACCTTTGGACCGACCCTGTCTGACATGTAAGAAGAGAATAGAAAATAGAGTGAAAAGTGATAGTGTCTAGTATTATTCACTAATTATTTTGGCGTTGAATACTTGATTGCTAGTTAGAGCATCCTTATCAATGGAGTTTTTTCACAGTTTTTTAGGAGTTTTTGTAAGTGTGATTAGGAAAGAGAAAATGAAAAGGGAAGAAAAAAAAAATCTAATTTTAATATATATATATAAAAGGTATTGTCACGCCTGACGTGCGTCAGGCGCAATTCCTCATTTTTCCCCTGCAACTTTAATTTACTGTGCTAAGAACTCCATTTTACAGGAGATAATTTTTCTTCTCTCTCTTGGGCTCTCTCTCCTCCATGTCACATGCTTTTGTACTATGAACCTCCCATTCACCATTGTTGTGGATGCTCTTAAGGCGATTTTAGGGGGGGGGGGGGGTAGCTTAGTTGTCACAAAATTAAGATTTCTAATACATGTAAACTCAAATTTACTCTCTGATTTGACGAGTGATAGACTATTTGCATAATGTGGACCCCTATAAAAATGTCTAAAACAAAATTTAGTGTTGGAGTAAAAGTTGAGAGTAGAAAATAAGAATACATATAAAATTTTCCGAAAATTAACTAATATAAGTACGGAAAATTAACTAATATAAGTACATCAGGTGCATTGGTAGACAGGTAGTGATGATAAAACTTTAACATATAGTTAAAAATTAATTAAAAATGACTTAGTTAGTGGTTATTTTAAGATAATTTTTAAGTGATGAGTTTTAGTTTCGGTTTGAGTTGGGTCAGAATTTACGCCACGAACCAACTTCACATTGTCTTTTACAGTTTGGACCAAGGCGCGCGCCATTACCTTTTGTGTTACCAATTCCTCTATCACTTTGTCCAACACTAGCGTCATTGCTCTCTCCTTCTCTCTCTCTCTCAATGAAGAAATAGGAAATGCAATTATGCAAGTGATGTCACATACACTTTTTTCAATCATACTTTTCACACGTTGATCAATTTAAATGGACGAATCATATCATTCTACTTTTAAAAAAAATTATATTTTGAATGGATGAAATTATTTCGTATTTTGTATATGAAACATGGTTCTGACTATATATATAGAGAGAGAAAATATCAGTGGAGGTCCTCCGACTTTGATGGCGCCGCCACTTTTAGTCCTCAACTTTTAAATCAATCACTTTTAGTTCTCCGACTTTGATGACAATGCCACTTTTAGTCAACTTTTAAATCAACCACTTTTAGTTCTCTTACTTTTTGTTTCTAGCCACCTATGGTCCTTCGTTTACAATTGTACATCTAATGTCATTTTCTCAAGCACAATTCAGTCATTTGGTCCAAAATTTAGTGTTAACAAAGGAGAGTGGAGAATAGGATTTCTTCAATTATTCTGATGAGGAAACATAATATTTAATACATTAATTATGAAATGACTGAATTGCCCTTGAGAAAATGACATTAGATTTCCAATTGTAAAGGAAGAACCATAGGTGGCAATAAACAAAAAGTAAGAGGACTAAAAGTGGTTGATTTAGAAGTTGAGGACTAAAAGTGTCGGTGCCATCAAAGTCGGGGGATCTTCACTGGTATTAACTCATATATATATATATATATATATATATATATATATATATATATAGTGCATTTCCAATTGGTTAATGACTTGGAAAATTGAAGATTCCTTTTGGTACATAAATTGGAAATGTGATGATGGATGTCTAGAAAAATTGCCCTATTTTCTTTGGTCGATCCAACTTTTCCACCAAACCAGCTCGCAAAGTTTTAAACTAGCCACTAAAATGAGTTAATAACCAAATTATTCCTCAACTATATATAGTATTTTTTTTCTGATTTAGTTTTAATTTTTTTTTCATTTTGTGTTTAATTGGGTCCTAAACCTTAATAATTTTACATAATTTTATCATATGTTAAGATAGTTTGATAATTTCTCCATATTAATACCAATTTAATAATCAACTATAGTAATTTTAATCAATTTAATTATCGACTATAATGATTTTATATAATTCAATCATCGACTAGAGTGATTTTGTTTTATTTAATTCTTGATTAAGTTGATTCTAACGATCAAGGATTCAATTTAATAAAATCATCGAAGCTCATAATCCTATTAAACATAAAAATACTTTTAAGACTAAATCAAAAATAATTATTATAACGAACGACTAAATTGTGAATAAGTCTAACTTATCAATTTCATATAAAAGTTGATATGCCCCATCAGATTATTATGCAACTGGATTGGCACAATTACGCAAATAATTTAGGTAAGGTCTCAAGTCAGAATACATCAAGTCATATCATTGTCTTCTTATTAAAAGTTGCGCCATTCCCTCAATTATTTGAGCTTGTAAGTTTTGTAGCTTTTCCTACGATATTATTTGCTAGTAGCTCAAATAATTGATTTTTAAGTTATACGAATTGTGTTGGATATTTATATATAGTAATGGAGATTAATGGTTCAGATGTCTACTATTCAAACTTAAATAATATTTGGAGTTGAGGAGTAATAAATATTATTTATTTTGGTAGAGATAGTTTTGGGATGCGCGAGAGGTCGTGAGAGGTCGCGAGAGATACCAGGGAGGTCCGTTCGCGCGAGAGGTCCGCGAGAGGTCGATTCACGAAATCTATCTCGCAGCAGTCATGTCTCGAACTAATGACCTATAAAGCTAATGTTGGTGGTGGTCTGATCTCACGCAGATCATACACCTCTCGAGTGATACTTGGCGAAGCAAGATCCTTGCATGGAAATTGGTTCATGTCTCGTAAAGGATTAGGAGCTTCGCCTAAGGAGATTCAGTACATGCACGTGTATATTCATATATTATGTATCTTATTTGCATGGTTCTTGCATTTTAAGATATTAATATATGAATATAATTATAATATTACATGCATTGGTACACATCTTCTTTTACCTCTCGCAAAGGCATGAACCTCTCGTTTAGTAATTTATTCTGATACTATGCACGTGATTATATTTCTTGATTTGCATGCTCACATGCATTTGAAATATTAAGTTGTGGATATAATTGCTTGAAGTATATTACATGCATAGGAATGGAGAAATACTTAAAACTAATCCCAAGTCAGTTATATTTCATATATATATATATATATATATATATATATATATATATATATATATATATATATATATATATATATATATTTGGAAGTTGGTTTTAAAACTGCTTTAAACTTCTAGTTGTTAGAAAAACATACATGCGCGGCGGAAGCATCAAATCGCTTTTTCTATGATTATATGTAAAAAGGGAGTTAGAAAGTTTTACCATTGAAGCGTGCTTTGGCAGAATCAAAACCGTCCAACCGTCCGGCCTCTAGTCCGTCCACCGGTCGGGCACGCGAGAACTCCCAGAGATTTCTACGTGAAAACTCTTTTCTGAATAATCTCTGTCACTTCTCTTAGTTAAGAAATAGGGCAAGGCTTATATATATAGCCTGGTTTGGGCCCAAAGGTGCTAGCCTTTAAAAGCCCAAAACTACCCAATATTGAATTAATCCATTAATTAATTATTAATGTATTAATTCAATATCGATAACTCTTTATCGATTTCTTTTAAATTTCTCAGCATTACCACGAACCATTAAGGTGTGACTTTCTAGGTTCATAGTCAAACTAGCAACTAGTAATATTTAATAACTCATTATTAAATAACTCGTAAGTCATGAGTGACACCTAGCGGTATGTTATGACTACCTAGTTGACAATGAATATATTTTAATATATTATAATGAACCTTTCCGTTACAAATATCATGCAACATTCCTTCCACACAACACTTGTTCCGAACCAGGTAAAGGTCATGGTCAAACTTAGTCAAACCCATAAACCCGGTCAATATGTCTATTCAATATTCTTAACCTGAAGTCCAACTTCATTATACTCTGGCCAGAGATTCTCGTTGTATGATTATTGAATAGACTGGAACATCCTTATTACCTCAAGGCGGTGGATCCTCTATTGAACGCACACATGTCACCGTACAACACTGAACTAGGCCACCAAGTACACTTATAGTCCCATAAGGAACAAAAGACGCATACTGGCAAAAACTAGTCCACCATATGTACGAGACAACCATGTCGTCTCAAGTCAAAGGATTATTGCATACTTATAACATACAACATACCGATGACACGTAGGTAAACACCATGCGGTACGTTGTAGTCAGTCAATGTTCAATGACTTGTTCTCTAACAATCATCCACATGTCCACTCTCTGTATCTCATACAGAATGGCATGAGACTCACCATAAGAAGGACGATGTGCTAGTCTTATCGGAATTCTAATGCCCAATTAGAATTCCTATGACTAGCTAGGAACATTTTACAATACTTCATTTATTAATTCTTCGTCACTCACATTCTTAACACTTAAGAATGAATAATTAAGAAGATTGTATTGAATAATATCAAATATTAACTAAGCCTTAATAAAATAAATAAAACAATTATTTATTATATTTATTTAATAAGAAATTAATGCCCAAAACAATAAATGCTGGCTCCTAGGGCATACATGTCTAACACTAGTAACCTCTCCTAACAGTCAGATTTTATTTCTATAAAATCTTAAGGAGATAATCTGATGATACAGACAATTAACTTGGTTTTCACCTTGATATTTCACAGTCCTACAATTCTACCGGAAATTCTTAAACAAAACAACTTAAGAATTTCATTCATCTTCTGGTATCCTATAAGATTAAATCTTGAACCTTGTTGCTTTTTCTGAGGGAGATTTAAAACTTATAAGAAAGTGATTACACGCCTGAAGATGCCAGATGATCCGATTTTGTTCTCAGCAACATATTTCTAACAAATTGCTCAGTTATTTGAGGAAGTCATTTCTTTTAAAGCTTTCTTATATCATCACCGAATATGCTACAAGGAATCATATTTTTCACTCTTTAACTTCTACTCTTTATGCCAAAGGCTTTGTGGTCAAGTGACATAACTGTCGCTCTCTTAAGTGAGAAGTCACAGGTTCGATCCCCAGTGGGGTATTGTGCTTCACTCAATAGTTACATTTTTATTTGCAATTTTTTATTGGTTCAAAAATTTCAATTCGCCCATTAACATTCACTGTCTCACTCAATCTCAAAATTTATTCTTCTAATAGTTTGAGTTTTTTCCATGTTTTTTCTTGACCTATCAATTTACAAAAACTATATTCTAATTATATTTTAAATTATATATTACATTAAAAAATAACATTGCATGAATTTTAAATAATTTAATAACAAAATTAAATAAGAAAAAATGTCAAAAAAAATTATAAATATTTAAAAATAAAAAAAAAGTTGGCCATTGCATAGCAACTAACGGCCATTAAAAAAATGTAGCGAAATAATCCTACCAAAAGATTATTTCTGGAAAATAGTACAAGCACAAGCAATGAACATATTAAGGTTGTTAGTACAGTCGAGCGAGATACTCTATCCTTAAAACCTTATTTGTTATCTTCAAAAGGTGCTAGGAGAGTTGTAGCCTAGGTTTCACGGGACAAAACGTACTACAAATCAATGCTTGAGCACTCAAACAAATGAGTCCGGCGAACTAGAACCAGGGATGAACATAGGGGGTTGAGAAGGAAGATGTGTAGAGTTTTTGAGAGCTAAAAACGTAAGATATGTTATGTCTAAAATTTGTTGCTCAACCATGTTTATAGGAGATATACTACCACTCAGACACTAGCTAAAAGTGTTGGCATATTTTAACTCGCAAGGTCAGCCATTTTTCCGGACGATATTCGTACCCGTAGGTTATTGAAATGTGCTCATTGGACGAAATTTGTGCCACTTTTCTAGATACGTTATTGAAATGCTCTCAATGAGCGTATCCGCGCGTAGACGTGTTATCACAGGGCTATTTTCCTTAAAAAAAAAAAAAAAAAAGCATTTGAACGAGAAAAGAATTTTGAAAAAGCCTCACCACCAATTGTTAAAAAAAAAAAAAAAAAACTCTTCCCAATTTTTGCATCAGAAGAAAACTCCCCAAAAAAGCACTCATGATATTGCTCTTAGCTAAGTTTAGGATATATGTATTTTGTTGCTTTATTTCTGCATCAAGTTTTCCTATATCATCACTGCCTAGGCTGTTGCGGTACTTAAGTAATTTTATGGTCTATGTATTCTTTTGCATAATGTTTTTATTTTTGGAGGCTTGGAGCCTACCTTTCATGACTCTTCTAGTCTTCCTTCACAGCTCTTTTTCTGCAAGTGCAATAATGTCTTCTTACAAATAAAGCTAAAACTTCATATTGCCTTTTGCCATCCATATCAGTAGTTATTTCCTTGGTTATTGTCAGTAAATTTGTCACATCCTATGAGAGAGAAGAAGAGGGGAGCATCTGCAAATTGGGGTTCATGCTACAGTAAATGAGAAAGGAAAGAGAAAGTGGGAAGAAGAAAAAGAAAAAAGGAAAAAAAATTAAATCTGACAAAAAAACAAAAAAAAAATTAAAAAATAAAAATAAAAAGTGTATTTGAAGTCAGAGTGGCCGCCAGCTCTGACGGCCACTCTGACGCGCCCGCTGGGGCGCAGTGTTGCGCCCAGACGCGCGGCGTCTGGGTGTATTTTTTTTCTTTTTTTTTTTTTTAATGTTCTGACATTATCCTCCATCTTGCAGGAGAATGATTTCCTTTAATTTTTGCCTCCACACCAATGCATTCAATCAAAGTGAAGATTATTAACTGACATGATCCGCTAATTATCCACAGATGGGAATGTCCTTAGAGCAATCCAATCATTTGAATTTTTTCGAACGTTATCCTTATCCTTAAAATTTTCACTTTCAAGATGACTTGAATGCTTAGGCTGTCCTCATCCTAGCAAGTCTTCCACTTGCTAGGTGAGGTGGCCATTGATGTGGAATTTTTTTTTTTTTTTTTTGTTTAATTTTTTGTCCAGTTGTCTTGCAAGCTTTCTAATTAAGAAAACGTTTCTGCCAAGGACCTTGTGGTCTAGTGGCATCAACCCTTTCCCTTTATACAGGAGGTGGTGGGACCATTTTTGAAAGTAAGAGAGTATTGCAGGGATGTAAAACAAATATTGAAGAATTTGTAAATTTGATGATGTGGAAGTGGGACCCATTTTAGAAAGTGAGAGAAATTTTTGGGATAAGGATAGCCTTATGTAAATTTTTTGTTTTGTTTGCAATGTGACTTGCAAGCTTGCATATACAATTGCAAAGTACAAAAGGTTGCTGCATGTGGCAGTCGCAGGAGCCTTTTGTACTTTTTTTCGAAAATGTAAATTGAAAGTGAGATATCTTTTAAATTGAGAGAGTATTGTAGGATGTAGAGAAAATAATGAAGAAATTGTAAATTTAGTGATGTGAAAGTATGACAATTTTTGAAAGTGAGAGAGTTTTGCATGAACAATAATAACCTAATAAGATTTTTTTAGATTGAACAAGAAATCTTTTTGCAGTTGTAATAATGTCTCTCATACTTTCTATCTCCGCCACCTTACAAAAATCTAACAAAAACCTTGCAAAAAAAGTGAAAATATCCTTGTTGGGGATGCTTTTTATTGCAACCACAATGATTGTTAATAAATTTGATTTTTTTTTTCAAAAAACTGTGCCGAGGAATAAGTAAAAAACAAATTAAAATTAAAAAATGAAACAGATCTATGGATGAAATTAATGGGAGAATTCAACATTCGCCTGTACAACATGTGTTGTGTGCATAATTATTTAAGAAGTATATATATAAACATACAACGTCTTAATCAAGACACCCATATTAGTAGGGGTGTCGAGCTCGGTAAGCGTTCGTTTGTTAAGGTAAATGAACATAAACGAGCTCGAGTCTGAATGGCCGCCACAAAGAGACAGCAGCGCCTCCACTGAGGCTCGAACCCACTCCCTTTCACGTGGAAGGTGCAACCGGATGCCACTAGACCACAAGGTCATTGTCATATATATATATATATATATATATATATATATATATTTGTATTAGTTTTGTAGTTGTGTTGTTTGTTTGATAATTGTTCGTGAACGTAGATTATTTCTTGTTCACGAACAAATTGTGTTAATAAACATGTGCAGGTGTTTGGTTATTAAGTGTTCACAAACGTGTTCATGAACGTAAATGAATATGTTTGTGAACGTGTTCGTTAAAATATTTGATTTTTCATTTTTGCCCTCAATTTTAACACCTATATATTTAACATAGATTTAACAGAAGGACCAAAATTGGTACAAAATCAATAGTTAAGGGACCAACTTTGCTAAAATTAAAAGTCGATGACAAAAATTGGTAAAATTCAATAGTCGAAGGACTATTTTTGAAATTAACTCTAATATAAAATACACATAATAGTATAAAGTGCACCTAACATTATCATTAATTTTATTAAATATAAAAATTAATTGCACTTAGAGCTCACATTTAATAATATAGAGTACATCTAGCTTTATCATCAATTGCACCTAATGTAAAAGTTAATTGTGGTTAGAGTTCACCTTTTAAACTTTAATGGTTTAATTTTTTTCTATGTGGTTTAAAGGTTCATTTTTTACTATTTAGGGAATTTAAATTTTATGGTTTATCTTGAGATTTAGCTTTCTATTTTTTTTTTTAAATCACTACAAAAAAATTGTGAATTGCAATGGAAACCTCACAATGAAATAACGTAATTCATTGTCGATTCGCGATAGTTTTTGTGACAAAATGTGTTTCATCACGATTTTACGGCGGAAATGGTGACGAAATTTAATTTCGTAGTTATTTTTGGTGCAAATTGAGAAAAAATTTTGAGAAACTTTGGCACCCACATTTTGGTGACGAATTTTGCGACGGAATTAATTTCCGTCACCAGAATGGTGACAGAAAAGGCAACGACCAATATTTCCATCTTGACTTTGCGATGGAAATGACGCCAATAATGAATTTTGTTGCGATATCTAGCGCAAAGTGGTAAATACTCCACATAATCTTTGCGCCAATGAATTGACGACGAATGGAGATGACGGAAATTGCGACGATTATTTTTTCTGTCGCGAAAATAATAGGTTAAGGTGCATAAATTTATAGTTTAAGGTGTGTATATTTAAAACTTAAGGTGCGTCACTTTCTAGTTTAAGGTGCATCTGTTTAACTCTTAAGGTCTGTATGTTTAAAGCTTAAGGTGCATTATTTTCCAACTTAAGGTGCATCAGTTCGAGACACTTGATCATTTGCATCCATATTGTTAGGAAGCGCGTTTTTTTTTAAATTCTTTCAGTTTGAGCCGTTGATATATATTAGATCAACAACTCAGATCTCACCCCATTTTTCATCTTGGAGAAGTTTCGCACGTAAACCATCCACTATATATATATATATATATATATATATATATATATATGGTTCAAATGCGGATGATGTGCTCATCAGGTGCTGTTTTGCGGTGAGAGGAGATCTATTGATCTTGCCAAAATCAACGTCCAAGACTAACAATGATTTTAAAAAACACAGTGGTAATTTGGTAATTTTCCATATTGGTCAAACTTAAGGTGCGTAGTTAAGGTACTTGGTTTTTCTTCTTTAGGTCCGTGGTTTCTATGCTTAAGGTGCGTCAATTCTTCAGTGAGAACATAAGGTGCGTTGATCTCAAGCTTTAGGTGCGTTGTTTTACTTCTTAAGGTACGTGGTTTTCTTTCTTAAGGTGTGTGGTTTGTGTGTTTAAGGTGCGTCAGTTGTTGAAATTTAAGGTGCGTCAGTTTAAAGCTTTAAGTGCATGGCTTTTCTTCTTTAAGTGTGTGGTTTTCTTTCTTAAGGTGCATGGTTTTTGTAATTAAGGTGCGTCAGTTATAAATTTATAATATTTATGTGCGCCATTTTAAAACTTTATGTGCGTGGTTTGTGTTTTTAAGGTGCTTTGTTTGTGTGCTTAAGGTGCTTGGTTTGTGTACTTAAGGTGCGTCATTTTCATGCTTAAGGTTAAGGTTCTTGGTTTCTTCCAAACGTGTATTTTTTTATACAATTTTTCATTGATTTGAGCCGTTGATCTAGATTTGATCAACGACTTAGATCTAACATTATTTTTCACCTGGGAACATCTCCGCACCAGAACCCATCCCTATATATACATGGGCGCGCTCAGGTGAGAACGGGAGCCTAAGAGAGAACTAAGAACTACTCACAATCGTCCACGTGTCCAGATTCAACGAATCAGATGTAATTTTAAAAAACGATGCTGTGACATTTTCATAAATAACTTGAACTTTGCTGCAAGTAAAATGTACATGTTAAAATTGCAAGTAGCTAGTGCAAGTTTGCAAGTAAAAAATGCAAGTAAAATCACTTACAAGTGCAATTAGTTTCACTACATAGTGCAATTAATTTACCTTGTTAACATTCGTGCACCTAATGATAACGTCTTTCACATATGTGCACTTAATGATAACGTTTGGTGCAACTAATGATAACGTTAGGTGCACTTAATATTGATACTCACTATACATTTTATTTGCACTTGTAATACATTTTACTTGCACTTAGGTGTACTATATGAAACTATTACTTGCACTTTTAACACAATTTACTTGCACTGCAATGTTCAATTATTTACAAAAATGCGACCGTGTTTTTATAAAAAAATCTATTAGTGTTTTTGATCCATTAGATTTGGACACGTGGACAACTCTGAGTGGTTCTGATTTCTCTCCTGGGTTAGACGTTCAACGTATCACCTAAACGGTCTCATATATATATATATATAGTGAGAGAGAGAGAGAGAGAGAGAGAGTTAATACAATATAAGGCCCATCGATCGAGTTTGGTGGTTTCACCAATAATAGTCCCTATAACTTCCGTAATTACCACCAATGATCCTCCGAGTTGCGAAAAGTGACCTGCTGCCATCCTCCCATTAGTTCCTTCCATCTAAGTCGTCAAAAGCGGGAACATTTTGGTCTTTTGCTATATACAATTCTTTTTTAAGGGCAAATGACACGATTTTTACGAAGAATCCTTGATTTCTCTCCCTCTCACGCTAGTTTCAGCTCAACCCAAACCCTAACATTCATCTTCTTCAACAAATTTCTTATGTTCTTCAAATAATTTCATCATCATTCGTCAATGTCAATTTCTTCAAGTAGTTCAAGGAGGATATATAATTTTGGAGACTCTAGAGACATCCGCGAATGTGAATGTGGGAATCAACTGATTATTCGAACTTCTTGGACAAATTGCAATCCGGGTAAGAGGTTTTGACAATGTTCTTCTTCATCCGTGAGTGAACCTTTGTATTTTTCTATGTGTTTTATGTGTTTTTCACACCAAAACAGTAGTATATTCTCCATTAAAGAACATAAAAAACGGCAACACATGGTCCCCCAGCAACACAACACACATTTTCTTTTTTAGATAAGCATAGCATAAGAACACATAAACATTGTAAACATTTTGGACAACAACAACAACCATACATTAACGAGGTTTATACACAAAGACATAATTTCTAACTTCAAATTTAAAATCACTAGTTAGTAGTTCACATACCTGTCGACTGGCCGCCTTCTGTAGAACCCATGACCTTGAACCGTAGCCTTGTTTGTCTTGCCTTCAACGAGTGGATACCTAGTTCATGCGTGAGATTAATACCCAGATGATTTGGGAATTTTAGGGTTCTAAGTGGTTGATTGATTTTGGGAATGATTTGGGAATTTTAGATTTCATACAATTCTATTTTTTAATTATTGAATGTTTTAGTATATGGAAAAATACCAAAATGTCCCTGCTTTTGACGACTTAGATGGAAGGAACTAACGGGAGGTGACACCATGTCACTTTTCGTAACTCAGAGGATCACGGGTGGTAATTACGGAAGTTAGGGACTATTATTGACGAAACCACCAAACTCGAGGTACCTTATATAGTATTAACTAATAATAATAATAATAATAATAATAATAATAATAATAACAATAACAATAACAATAACAATAACAATAACAATAACAATAACAATAATCATCATCATCATTTTGACAAGCAATTCAACAATCAGTTATTTCAGTTGTATACATTATTTTTTAAATCAAATAATGTACATTCAGTACACAAATAATGTAATTTAAATATTAAAAATGTACATTGTATTAAGGGAAAATATATTATTTGAGTACTAAAATTATATTATTTTATATAATTACATTCAATATACAAATAATGTACTTTTAATATATTAAAATGTACTTATTTTGATCGTTCACATAATAATTGCCGAAATTTATAAACAATAAATGGTTTGGAAACTGATAAAAACGAACACCGAAATGGAACGTCTAAAGTGTGTAATTAATTTCAGTCACAAGCAATCCATACTGCCAAGACAAGTATGCAGTACATCAAAGAAAAACGATAAATAACCTTGACTCCTTGACTACGATACCAAAATACCATATGAAAGTCATGCGAAAGTAATCACAAACTGGAAATACAAAAATAATCTCCCAATTCAACAATATGAAATCACTAACACACACTTAGCTTAAATTGGCTTTCAACATGATTGCACGCCACTCATGAATGGGAATTCATCGAACCACATGTCTGAGGCAATCAAGCTCAATCCACTGAAAATATAATAATAATAATAATAATAATAATAATAATAATAATAATAATAATTGAAAGAAATATTAAAAGAACAAGTTTTAAAGACTTTGACTGACCTCTCAATTCTCATCCACACATTCTTTACATCAACAGAAACAAACGCATCAACTCTAATTCTTTTATTTCAAGAAAGCAATTGACATAGCTGACCGAATTGAACAATTAATCATCATCACAAACCTGAACAAAAATATACAACTAAGTTAAAATATAATCAAATAATATATTTAAAATAATCTAATTTAATATCTAATATTTTTCTGAAACTTAAAATGAAAAGTAAAAACATTAAATTAATTGGTTTATATATAAGAAACTAACTTCAAGACCTTGCTTGAGGACAACAAGCGCCTTGAGCCAAAGTAAAAGATTATGTTATATATAATCTTTATGTGTAAGATATTTGCTAAATGATATATAATATGCTTACTATTTCTTGTGACAGAGTAGAGGTGCTGGGGTGGTCGAATCCACTGGTGTTGACATTTTCCTCCCCGTTTGATTGCTTATGTACCTACAGGAATAATATATTTAACGAGAAAACAATTCAAACTCTTCTTCTGCCGGAGTATAACTTCAAGGGCCATAAATAGATAAACTAATTAACATAAATTTTTCATAATTGAACAAATCAAACCCAGACGGCTAATAGGTGTTTCTCACTGAAAGTCAAACTTGAAACCTTGTGGTAATCAAATCAAATAGACCAACTTTAAAACAATTTCTTTTTAATATTACAAAAACACACGTACTCGACTAACTTTATCTTGAAGATCTATTTAATATAACGGAATCCAATATCTAATATTTTTGTGGACTTTATGTTGAAAAGAAAATTGTTTAAATATAAGAATCGATACACAGTTATTTAATTTCCTTACCATATGATTTATTATGTACCTGTAGGAATAATATATTGAAAGAAAATTTTTCTAAATTCTTCTCCTATCATTCAATTAAATCAAAGGATCTTTTGAAAAGAAAACACAAACAAATTTTCTAGTAATTCACAATTCTTTTTTGCTACATAATTAACCTATTTTGCACCTGCCAATGTTGAGCGGTATAACTGTGACTCTCCCAAATGAAAGGTCACATGTTCAAACCCCATAAACAGATACTAAAAAACATATTTTGCACCCTCTGACATATATATCGCTTATTTATCAAACAATATCAGGTTATGTTGTATGGTTAAAAAAGCCAAGACAATATACTTACAATTTCTTGTGATGAAGTAGAGGTGCTGGGTTGGTCGAATCCACTGGTGTTACATTTTCATCCCCATATGCTTGGGTAGCTTGGTTATTTACCTATACAGGATTAATAGAAATTCAATTTCCTCTTCTATCGCTTCAATTAAATCAAAAGTTTTTTTTTAAAAAAAAGAATATGGAGCAAACTTTCTAAGTAATTCACGACTCATTATCTACTAAATAATTAACATGCTTTGCAACTTCTGTTGGCGTATCTTTCACTCATTCTCTCAAATAATCTCACCATCAAAACATAAATTTAATAGAACTTACAACGTTATAAAAATTTTCAAAACATACAAAAACTTAAAGACAATTTTACTCTCTGAAAAATACATCTATCCATATAGTTAGTAACTTTGCTCTCTAAAAAATAGTTTAAATGACAAAATTCTGTGTTTGTAATATCTTCTCTCCTAGCTACTTTTTTTTGTGTGTTTTTTTTGGTTGTATGAGTACAAATTTATGAAATTTTAGCATAGCTTACAATTTCACGTTGTATGGGAATTTAAAAATAATATGAAATTGATCTTTACTGTATAATTTTTGAAAAAAAAAAAAGAAGAAAAAAACTTAAAAGTTCCAAACAATATAAATATAATAAAATTAATGTTATAAATTTTCAAAACATGCAAAAAGTTAGAGACAATTTCATCCAATAGAAAAGGCTGGGACAATATGCTTACAATTTCTTGTGACTGAATAGAGGTGCTGGGGTGGTGGAATCCTCTAGTGTTGACATGTTCATTCCCATATGCTTGGTTATGTACCTGTTGAAGATTCATATAAATTCATATTCTTCTTCTGTCACTTCAAAAGGTTTGCTTTTTATAAATAAAAAATAGTAAACAAACTTTATAGTAATTCACGATACTAAATGGTTAACCTGCTTTGCAACCATTGCTGCCATATCTTTCACTCGTTCATTCAAATAATTTCGCCATCAAAACATAAATTAGATCTAATAGAATTTACAATTAATGTTTTTTTTCCTTGTAAAAGTACAAATTAAATTTATGAAGATTTAGCACACCTTACAATTTCACTTTATATGGGAATTTATAAAGAATATGAAATTGATATTTACTGCATAGTTTTGAAAAAAAAAAAAAAAAAAAAAACTTAGAAGTTCCAAAAGAAGATTATAAAAGTGAAAAAAATGGAAGTTGGACACTTACTGTTGCTTGTGACGGAAGAGGAGTGATGAAGAGGTCGAATCCATTGATTTTGACATTTGTTTTGCCATGCCTTTTCACACAAATCTCTCTTGCAAAATCAGACACCTTCACCTCAAACAGTTCCATCACTTTAAGGCTGTCCACATTAGCAAAATCCTGTGGAATATTTTGTAGGGAAATACAATTCCTGAGAACCAGGCTTTCAAGAACTGGAAAGCTTTTCTTTGAGTCCACAGCTGTCCATGTTTTGAGGTTCATTTTACCAATGCGCAAATACTGAAGCCCTTTGAAAATAACATCACTGCTTAGATCCCAATGTTCTCCTGAGAATGCATTGTCATCCAACTTGAGCACTTTGAGTATCTCCAACAATCCCAGTACACTCATGTCATTCCATTGAAACAATGTACCAGACAAGGTCAACTTTCTTAGTCTTCTTGGAAACTTATCCGACATTGGGACCTTCAACTCTACTTTCTCAGAGTTGCCATGAAGCTTCAAGTTTTCGAGGCATTCTAGCATTTGAACATTGTTGAACAAGCAAACATTTTGCTTTTCCTCGAGAAGTTCTGATAAATCCCCACGAACACCTAATTTTTGGAGTTTTGGGGTCTTGTTGAAGATCTCGTTTGTGCAACTTCCTGGTGATATTGTAGAAAGTGTGTGGATATCTGTTTGTTTATCGCTATAAATCTCTTTTTCGGAAGGAGAGGGTAATTGCGTAGAGGTGTTGGTGTGCACATGCCTTAGCTTTTCCATGTTCCATATGCCTTCATTAATTTTTAGTGCCCTTTCTGTGGTTTTGATCACTAGAGTCTCCAAACATGAAAGATATTCGAATGACTTGGGAAGGGAACTGATATCAGCTGTGATTGCAAGATACTTGATACTATGGTATTTAGAAAAAAGCTTATCATTTGGCAGCGAGCTAAGTTTGAGGGATTCAATATTCAACACCTTAAGATATATAAGGTGTCTAGGATGATTTTCAGCTGCTCTGGCTTCAAATGAATCTCACTCTTTTGTGCGGATGACAGCAACAAAGATGTAATAAATTTACTATTTTGATTTGAACCCATCCTTTTGTTGAAGAGATTGGAGAATGAATCAGATAGATTTTTGCTTTCTACATCAAATATGTTCATAGTGTAGTACGAACAAAGACGGTTCAAAATAATTCCTTCATTTAATCTTTGCCCCTCATCCATTACATGGAATAACTTTGTCTTTTCAGCTTCACTTCTGCAGAACTCATGTAATGTGTCATGAATGCAACATGTTTTGATTTGACCATCTGCACTCCTTTTTTTTACCATCACAAGATTTCTATTAACAAAAACATTCAAATAGTTTAAAGCTTCTGCTTCTTTGTTCAAAGGGCTCCACTCATCTCCAGTTGAAAAGAATCCTTCAACAATCCACAAACAAATTAACTTCCAAGCAACAATCTCATGTCCCATGGGAAAATATGCAAAATATAAGAAACAATTTTTCAACTCCTCATCAGGCAAATTATTGTAGCTCAACTTTACTAGCTCATGGTAGCTTTGGTCTTCTTCGTTAATTTCTAGAAGCGGATTATCAACCACTCGTTGCCAACCAGCAGAAGTTATACAATTGCGTAGGATACCAGCTACCAGTACTAGAGCGTGTGGTAATCCATTGCACTTTTCTGCTATTTTTCTCCCAAGCTCTTCAATTAATGTGTCACACATTCCCTCTGTACCAAAAACATTATTTTTTATTAGCAACCAACCATCATTATTGCTCAACTTTCCTAAACTATGAGATTTCCAAGTAGAATCAACAACATTGGCGCTCCATGTGGTTACCAAGACTCTACTCCCTTTCATATTTGTAGGGAATGCAATTTTTAAAGAATCTCAGTCTTCTTTTTCCCACACATTATCCAATACAATCAAGTATCTTTCATCCTTTAATAATCCCTTTACTTTATCTTCCAACACAGCTTCTAACTTCGTGCTAAAGTCTTCTGTTTGTTTGAAAATTTGATGCAGAATGTCAATGAATTTTTGCTTTCTATGAAACCCTCGTGAAACATGAACCCAAATGCAATGGGTGAAAATTTTCCTCACTTCGGGGTCTTCAAAAAGCTTTAAGGCAAATGTAGTTTTTCCTGTTCCAGCATTCCCCAGAATTGGGATGACAAAAAAATCTTTGGATGCTTCTATTAATCGAGTTTTTATGACTTTCAAATCATCAATAAAGCCCACTATCTTATTTTCACGTAACACTGTGCAAACCTGAAAAATCATGAATACTAATCACTTCCCAATCATTAGTACAATTCAAGAAATATAACTAACTAATTTTTATTAAAACAATGGGATTGAAATTAAAAAGCCCTTACGAGAAACAATAGCTTCTTTACACGCAGTAAATTCATGTTCAAATAATCTTCCCTCCCCCTTCAATTCAGATATATCAACAAATTTTATAAAGATATATACATATGCATACTTTCCTTAAAAATCAAATTTATAATTTTTTCGCAAGATTAACAAATACGGATTATTTGTCTCACACATATAATTAGAAAATTTTTTGACTTTATCCGTGCACTATGGTGATCCTAGTTTGAGATATAAGTCTAGATATGGTAATTGGTAAATTAAATAGACTTATAAAGAATTTTAAAACTTGTTCTAAAGAATTTTTTTAGGTAGACTAACAGAGATTAATCTCTCACCATAACATTTTAAGACTATGCTGAAGTCTTCACTAGATTGTCAAAATACTATAGAAAGAGAGATATTTATAATGGTTCAAGGATGGTGCAATTCTTTTGTAGTAATTTTCTTAAAGCTTTTGTATCAATTTTCTAAATTTCATTTTTGTTTAAATTTTAAATTTGAGTCCAATACAAAAAAATATTCTCAGACTAAATTTGACGAATGGCTACTTGCATGAAGATTTACTTAGCAACTAACTCTACGCAATCGAATGCAGTATGTGATACAACATGGACCCATTAGAATATGCAAAATGAATACTACTACTCCACCATCCACAAACTTAGATGTTCCTTGTCCATATTATGTAGACAAACCAACAGCAAAATGGATTAAGGAGGATCATATTCTCAACAATCTTGGTAATTAAGCTCTAAATCAAATAATGCAAACGTTTGAGCAATGTTCTAATCCTCTTGGCTGGGAAATAATCTGATTACACCCTTTCTCGGAGTCCTACCCATCTTTCCAGGGTTGGCAATATTATTTCTTTTGAAAGTACTAGCGGTAAATTATTTTGCGGTGAAGCAATTCACTTGGCCTTGAGGTCTATAATGAAGTACCCAAAATTATTGGACAATTTTGAAAGTCAATGACTAAAGTGGTGAAATCCTCATAGTCGAGGGACCAAATCGGTAATTAACTCAAATTAATATTGTTGATTTAAGTTTGTATTTCTATATTTTATTGAATTGTACGCCGATACAAATATTGTACTATTATTTTTATCAGATAAAAATGTCCTTACAACATTAAAATTCTATTAGTATTGATGAAATAGTACCATAATTATATTAAATCATTTACCGTATCTAAAGTTTGTACTTTAACAATTATTACTTGTACCATAATTATTACGCAAATTATTGATTTCTACAATTACGAATTATTCATAGTATCTGGTTGGGATGAGACTCAAATATGAGACCTTAGCTTTTTCATAGAAAGCAACCATGATATCATCAAATCTCAAGGTACTTGACTTTTGTAAAAGAATTATTTCAATATAATTATGATTTTAACGTAGAATACTAATATTAGACACTTATTTCTGTGCATATATATATACGGTGAGTCACACTTGTGTGAGACTTTCCTACGGATCCTTATTCGTGAGACGGGTCGTGTCGGGTCAAAACAACATGCAAATGTCATACTTATATGTGCAAACATCATACTTATATACTCAAATATAATACTAATCAGGAATAAAATTTTTGTTACTTATAAGAAAAAAAATATTACATTTTCCACAATAAGTAATGTTGACAAGTGCCCCTTACTTATAAGGGAAACTAGTTTTATTCGCGCATTGCGCGAATGGGTTAATGTCCAATGTTTATATTTAAATAAATATTTGAAAGTATATCAATGCAAGATTATATAGGAGAAGTTTATACATGGGTACTTGAATGTCGAATTTTTTTATTTAAATATCTAACTCAAAGTATATGAATCCAATATAATATAAAAAATTTATTATAATTATTACTAAAATAAATGTTTGCAACCTTGTAAAATCGATAGTCTAAATATTTGGTCTAAAAATGATAGTCTAAACAAATACTACTTTTAATTTGAATTTTTCTAAGTGTTCTTAATTCTCTTTTGAGTAACATTGTCATTGTCTTCATCTTTACTATTTGTTCTCTTCCTTTTTGTTGGTAGTGTGTTATTTGCAATTCGGTTATTGTTGGTAGAATAGATGACAACGTCATGCAATGGGATTATGATATAGGAGCTATGGACTTTCCTTTAGGTGTTCTGCTTGAGGTTCATTTGGTTCAACCATTATTGTTGAATGAGTTATTGTGTATAAAGAAATCCCTAGTTTAAGAAAAAAGATTAAATAAATTAATAAAAATTTAAAAATTTAAAATATTATGTATTCCAAAGATATTAAAAGGTAGTTTCTTGCTTCAATTTGCTGGGTTATGGGTTATTTGAGTACTTTCATTGTCAACAAATCCCCCAAGTAGTTAATATGATTGGTTTCAAACTATTCTTTTTTTATTTTTTTCATGGTATTAAAGAAATACATATGTATCATTTTTTGGTGTAACTACTAATTTATTTAATTCAATAAGAGTAAAATAGAGTGATTCCGCTTCAATTTGTTGGGTTATTANTTACTTAGCAACTAACTCTACGCAATCGAATGCAGTATGTGATACAACATGGACCCATTAGAATATGCAAAATGAATACTACTACTCCACCATCCACAAACTTAGATGTTCCTTGTCCATATTATGTAGACAAACCAACAGCAAAATGGATTAAGGAGGATCATATTCTCAACAATCTTGGTAATTAAGCTCTAAATCAAATAATGCAAACGTTTGAGCAATGTTCTAATCCTCTTGGCTGGGAAATAATCTGATTACACCCTTTCTCGGAGTCCTACCCATCTTTCCAGGGTTGGCAATATTATTTCTTTTGAAAGTACTAGCGGTAAATTATTTTGCGGTGAAGCAATTCACTTGGCCTTGAGGTCTATAATGAAGTACCCAAAATTATTGGACAATTTTGAAAGTCAATGACTAAAGTGGTGAAATCCTCATAGTCGAGGGACCAAATCGGTAATTAACTCAAATTAATATTGTTGATTTAAGTTTGTATTTCTATATTTTATTGAATTGTACGCCGATACAAATATTGTACTATTATTTTTATCAGATAAAAATGTCCTTACAACATTAAAATTCTATTAGTATTGATGAAATAGTACCATAATTATATTAAATCATTTACCGTATCTAAAGTTTGTACTTTAACAATTATTACTTGTACCATAATTATTACGCAAATTATTGATTTCTACAATTACGAATTATTCATAGTATCTGGTTGGGATGAGACTCAAATATGAGACCTTAGCTTTTTCATAGAAAGCAACCATGATATCATCAAATCTCAAGGTACTTGACTTTTGTAAAAGAATTATTTCAATATAATTATGATTTTAACGTAGAATACTAATATTAGACACTTATTTCTGTGCATATATATATACGGTGAGTCACACTTGTGTGAGACTTTCCTACGGATCCTTATTCGTGAGACGGGTCGTGTCGGGTCAAAACAACATGCAAATGTCATACTTATATGTGCAAACATCATACTTATATACTCAAATATAATACTAATCAGGAATAAAATTTTTGTTACTTATAAGAAAAAAAATATTACATTTTCCACAATAAGTAATGTTGACAAGTGCCCCTTACTTATAAGGGAAACTAGTTTTATTCGCGCATTGCGCGAATGGGTTAATGTCCAATGTTTATATTTAAATAAATATTTGAAAGTATATCAATGCAAGATTATATAGGAGAAGTTTATACATGGGTACTTGAATGTCGAATTTTTTTATTTAAATATCTAACTCAAAGTATATGAATCCAATATAATATAAAAAATTTATTATAATTATTACTAAAATAAATGTTTGCAACCTTGTAAAATCGATAGTCTAAATATTTGGTCTAAAAATGATAGTCTAAACAAATACTACTTTTAATTTGAATTTTTCTAAGTGTTCTTAATTCTCTTTTGAGTAACATTGTCATTGTCTTCATCTTTACTATTTGTTCTCTTCCTTTTTGTTGGTAGTGTGTTATTTGCAATTCGGTTATTGTTGGTAGAATAGATGACAACGTCATGCAATGGGATTATGATATAGGAGCTATGGACTTTCCTTTAGGTGTTCTGCTTGAGGTTCATTTGGTTCAACCATTATTGTTGAATGAGTTATTGTGTATAAAGAAATCCCTAGTTTAAGAAAAAAGATTAAATAAATTAATAAAAATTTAAAAATTTAAAATATTATGTATTCCAAAGATATTAAAAGGTAGTTTCTTGCTTCAATTTGCTGGGTTATGGGTTATTTGAGTACTTTCATTGTCAACAAATCCCCCAAGTAGTTAATATGATTGGTTTCAAACTATTCTTTTTTTATTTTTTTCATGGTATTAAAGAAATACATATGTATCATTTTTTGGTGTAACTACTAATTTATTTAATTCAATAAGAGTAAAATAGAGTGATTCCGCTTCAATTTGTTGGGTTATTATTTGAGTACCCTCTTTGTCAACCAATCCCCAAGTAGTTAATATAATTAACTTCAAATTATTTTAAATTTTTGTTTCATAGTATTAATAAAATACTTGGTAAATAAATATATAACATTACTTTGTACTATAACTTTGATATTTAATTACAAGATATTGTAAAAATAAGATAATGGACAATGTAATGAATATCAATTGATAAATTTGAATGTAAATAATCTTTGCATGAGAGAAATAAAGACAATATAACTAATGAAATTATTTATCTTATTTAATTTAATTTTTTGATAATGAATAATTTTTTCAAATAAAGGTATTGTAGACACATAATTCTAAATTAAAGAAATACATATGTATCATTTTTTGGTGTAACTACTAATTTATTTAATTCAATAAGAGTAAAATAGAGTGATTCCGCTTCAATTTGTTGGGTTATTATTTGAGTACCCTCTTTGTCAACCAATCCCCAAGTAGTTAATATAATTAACTTCAACTTATTTTAAATTTTTGTTTCATAGTATTAATAAAATACTTGGTAAATAAATATATAACATTACTTTGTACTATAACTTTGATATTTAATTACAAGATATTGTAAAAATAAGATAATGGACAATGTAATGAATATCAATTGATAAATTTGAATGTAAATAATCTTTGCATGAGAGAAATAAAGACAATATAACTAATGAAATTATTTATCTTATTTAATTTAATTTTTTGATAATGAATAATTTTTTCAAATAAAGGTATTGTAGACACATAATTCTAAATTAAAGAAATACATATGTATCATTTTTTGTTGTAGCTACTAATTTATTTAATTTAATAAGAGTAAAATAGAGTGAGAAACTTAATTATGTCAAATTTGATTGAGATGATGTTCGAACCTAAGACCTTTCTTATAGAAATTAATGGGTAAGTTAAAAGTTAACGGAATATTAACGGAGAGAGAATATTTAACGGAAAACTTAACGGATAATCATAAAAGTAAGGTTAAATTAGGTAATCTCTATTAATAATATTAATCTGAATTATCTTAACCATCTATTTGATTAAATAATTCATCTGAACCATCCATTTGATTAAATAATTTGACCGCCATTTTTTCTACCCATTTTAGGCCTAACTCTCTTTGGCTCTTATTAGTATAGTAGATAGTAGATATAGTACTTTTGAAGAAAAATGTAATACTTTTAAATCAAAATGTAAACGTATTGTATTTTCCCTTAAAAGTATTACATTTACCTTTATAAGTAATAAAATTTTATTCTTGATTAGTATTACATTTGAACATATAAGTATGACATTTGTGCATATAAGTATTACATTTTCATCTTTGACTCGACCCGATCCAACCCATCTCACACAAGTTTTTGCCATATAAAGTTGTGTATTACCTTTCAAGCTATCTAATTTTTCAGAAACTTTTTCCTCACCGTACCTTTGTACAATTATAAAATTAAAGTCTAGACAACTTACACTGTTACACATAAATTCCATATTGATGTAAGCATATATGTGATCTAGTATTGCAATTATTGAAACAAATAAAATAATTTGAAATATGATAATTTGGGAATAGATTTTTTGGTACCTTGGGAGGTGGCAGATGATCACTACGTTTGTTGCAGTCCTCCTGGAGGTGTTGAAGGTATGCTTTGTGGTCTTCACAAATGGTTTTCACTTTTTCCTTAATGGACTGGATCTCACTGGCAACATTATTGAGCTTTCCACAAAACCGAATTTTATCAAAAGCTTTTGCCAATCCACGCTTCTTCTCCTGTGCAAAGTAGTTGGCAACCGCATCTCTGGCTTCATTCACACGTGTTCCGAATTTTTTTACTATTAATCTCAAAACACGGTTTTCATTGGCCAGTGGGCTCTTGCAAGCTACCACCAAGCTCTCAGTAAATGTTTTGATTTGAGAGGTGATGTCCTCTATCTCAGACTTGTCAGAAACCAGGTGGACATTGTCTCCTACAGTTTGGTCTAGAATGTTTACCGCCTGCTCTACTTTCTTTATCGCTTTGTCAAAGCCTATTGGTCTCTCTATCTGTGAAGAAATACAAAATTGAAAGTGATATAGCTATAGTGTCAACATGCTATACCGATACGTACGTGTATATATATATACTTAATCGAATTTATCATAGCGCATTTAGTTTAAAAAAAAAATACTCTCTAAACTACTCTAAAGGAAAATTAAATCAATATTTAAATTTTGAATTTTCTTTTTGTAATTTCTTGTGATTTCTATTAACTTACTCCATATTTGATTGATTACCTAATTTAATTACTGCTTAGATAAATTTATTAGTTTCTTACGTAATAGAGTTAATTTCATTTTTTGTCCTAGATTTATAGGTGACAATCCGCTTTTAGCCCTTTTTTATTAGAACATCCTCATTTGATCTTTGTGTTATTGTAACATTACCATTTTTAGTCTTTCATCAACAAAATCGTTAAAATATCGTTAAATACAAAGACATTTCAATCTTTTTTATACAAAGTATGTTGAACCGCTATATTTTTTATGTTTTTTTTTTGAAAACATCAATAATTGAAGACCGAAATATTCTTGTATTTAACTATATTTAAACTATTTTGTTGATAAAGGACAAAAAAATGGCCATGTCATAATAATACTACAACCAAAAGTAAATATTTTAATAAAAAAAAAAAACTAAAAATGGATTGTCACCTATAAATCTAAGACCAAAAATAGAATTAACTCATTCGTAATATTAATTCTTTTGTCCATGTTGTTTTGGATTCCTATATGAATTTTGAATTATCCGAAACATGTATAGATGTGCAATAGAAAAGCTTAAACGGTTAAAATTGCTTATGTAGGTATATAGATTTTATTTAAAACATAATGATTTTGCATTTTTTACTTAACTAATACAACAGAGGTATATAGATAGGTGGGTGCCTCTGACAATGTATTATGCACTGGGAATCAAACCTGTGAGCTGTGACCTCTCACTTGGGAGGGCCACAGCTATGCCGGCTTGATCACAAAGCTTTTGGCGGGGTATATGATATAGTATATCTAATAAACAAACAATTTATAAGGGTGGACGAATTCAAATTAATATTGTTGATTTAGGTTTGTATTTCTATATTTATTGAATTGTACACTGTGCTACAAATATTATAATATTATTTTTATCCGACAAAAATGTCCTTACAACATTAAAATTCTATTAGTATATATGAAATAGTACCATAATTATATTAAATCATTTACCGTATGTAAAATTGTTACTTTAACAATTATTACTTGTACCATAATTATTACCCAAATTATGATTTCTACAATTACGAATTATTCATTGTATCTAGTTGGGATAAGACTCAAACATGAGACCTTAGCTTTTTCATAGAAAGCAACAATGATATCATCAAATTAAATTTCAAAGTACATGGCTTTTTTTTTGTAAAAGAATTATTTCAATATAATTATGATTTTAACATAGAATACTAATATTAGACACTTATTTCTTTGCATATAGTTCATTGAAAAGACTAGTAGATAAATAAGTTAAGTGGAAGTTTGTAAATGATCATGAGACTAGTACATGCGTTTTTTTTTTATTTGGAAAAATTAAGAAAACAAGAAAAAATGCTATTTAATAAGGGTGTGTTTGGTTTACACATGGGAATCGGAATCGGAATGGAAATCAAATACTTGGTAATGATATGTGTTTTGGTGAAAGTATTTTGCATGTTTAATTTGGTAGTAGGGTGGAATTGGAATGATTATGAATATTAATGTTTGGTTATGTATGTCCCTATAATGGGAATAAAAGTTTTAAAACTACAAAAATAAAAAATCAAAACAATTGATCCTAATATAATAATATCCAAAGTAACAATCTGAACAAAAAAAATCAAAATAAAACTATAAAAACACTAATCCAAACTTAAAAATCATATTACCAATAAGATGTAATGTAACTTTTTTTAAAATTATATATGGAATGGAATTTTTAATTGAAGAGGTAATCAAATTCCATAGTTGTAGTTTAAAAAGTTGTCAATCAAACACTAACTATGATTTTGATTCTCATTTCTAATGTGTAAACCCATAAACCAAACACATCCCAAATGTTTTGTTAGATTGGAAATACAGAAAAATAATTTTCCAAATAGAACGTGGAAAACAATGGTAAACAAATACAATTTTCTATTTTCTATTTTTCCAGAAACCAAACGTGTCTAGGGAAATTTCTACACATTCTATTTTTTTCAACAAAATTGTTCCTCCCAAACACATTCCTTGAAATTACACTTTCAATAAATATAGAGATTCTCATACTTGTTAGATATTAAACACATCACACTGCACTTTTTCTTTACGTGGATTTAAGTTTAATTTTCTTATCGTTACCTAAATTGTTGTCTTTTTTTTTTTTTTAAATATATATATATATATATATATATATATATATATATATATTAATGAAATTAATTTAATATGATCATGTTTTGTGATTGCTAAAACAAATTTGGAATATGATAATTTGACAATAATTTTTGTGGTACCTGGAGAGTTAGCAGAACATTGTTTAGGTCGGTGGTGGGGGAGTGACGACGGTTAATTTCCTGTTGTTGGTGAATCATCATATTAACCTTTGATTCAACGGACTGGATCTTACTTGCACAAGATTTGACCTCTCTTCTATAGGGTTCCAAAAACTTTTTGAGGGTTTTGTGTTCATTGTGTATCTTCAGAATCCAGTACTTGTCAGCGGCATCCGTTGCTTCATTCACAATAGTTTGGAAGGTTTTCAGCATCAAAACATCGACAGATGCAATTGGATTCGTGTAAGCTTCCTGGTCCTGGAGCCTGGCATTAATCATTTGGATATTGAAGCTCACATCCTTTAACTTCGAATATAAGCCAGGAGGCGCACCAGTACTCCACTCACCACTACCATACCCTACATATCGAACCATTTTGTTTACCGCTTCCTCTATTATTTCTTTATCTGCCGTCATTGGTCCCTGAAGAATTAAGGAAATCATTTGATATCTGAGAGATGCAAATGTGGGGTTTGGTTTTATATTTTTATGGTTTTCAAATTCTTTTCCTTTAAATCTTACTTTATCTGTACCATTTTATGTCTCTGATAATATTAAATTTACTACTATTAATATATAATTAAGATTATATATTTAGAAACTACATTAATTAAAAATACTATTTAAGCACAACAATCAAATTGAAAAAAATAATACAAAATTTCTAAAGAAAATAAGAAAAGAATATAAGTTAGTTTAAATAGCATTCGCCAAGGCGACATAAAGATGAATACAGATTGAAAATATTCCTTACAAAGCACGGCAATTATACCATTGGAGAAGTCAATTAGTACGTAGCGTAATAGCACCCTATTTATTATTCTAAAATTTGGTGGTCACAAGATTGAATCTCAATGGTTGGACTTTATTTTAACTTTTTAAGTTAGTAGATTTTGACCAAACAAAGCCTATATATTAGTAATGACTTAAAGAATGATAAACTTTAAAATAAAATCTATAAAATAAAGTCTAAATATTAATTAATTGGTTTCCAAATTAATTTTGACCAAACAAAGTTTATAGCTTATTAATAACTTTAAAAAAATTATACTTTAAAATAAAATCTATCAAACAAAGTCTAAATGTTAATTAATTGGTTTTCAAATTCACTTTTGACCAAACAAACTTTATAGTTTATTAATAACTTTAAAATAAAATCTATCAAACAAAGTCTAAATGTTAATTAATTGGTTTCCAAATTGAGTTTATTTTAAGTTGGTAAATTTTGACGAAACAAACTTATAGCTTATTAATTCATAATAAACTTAAAAAAATTATACTCTTAAATAAAATCTATCAACCAAAGTCTAAAATCTAAATGTTAATTAATTGGTTTTCAAACTAAAGATTATTTAATGAAAGGTTTAATTATTATTTTGACTACTGAAAATTATGTAATGCAGATATATAATATAATATAAAGCAATTTAAGAAGTGCCAAAATAAGTACACAGCTGAATTTGATAACGCAGTTGGAGAACACCTCCTAATCTGCGGGGCCACGCCCAAAGAATCTTTTCACTTAAGATCAACCCGTTGGTTTTTACAATTACAAGGTTCAATGAATTACAAAACTAGGTCTACCACCTATTTAAACATTAACCTTATAATAAACCTTATGAAAAGATTACAAGTACAGCTTGAACTAATACTACCGATTAAACAAACTGTAACCAACTTGGATTTTAACACAGCTTGTACTGAAATAATTTGGAGCTGATTTCTCCGGATAGTACACCAATCTTTCCCTGTATTGGAATTTCTTCGCAACACCTCGCTGACTATATATATGTATTTGAAACACTTAAACTTCGATTTTCTACATAATGAATGAACCTATTTATACTGATTAGCTTGCCCTTTAATTTCGGCCACATCTGTATGTTCTGCGCACGTCATTTGCATTTTTCCATGATCTCACGTCATATTGCATTTCCTTGATTCATATATTGCATTTCCTTGATTCATGCTTCACATACCACACGTTCACAATTGCATTCCATGCATTTCCCTTTCTTTTCTGTGTTGACAATTACATAAAATCATAATTTATGTACCAACAATCTCCCCCTTTGGCATATGTTGATCAAACAAACAAATGACAGTTCTCGCCCTCAATTCATATCGGGTCTCTCCCTCAATGTCATACGCACTTTCCTCCTCAATTCATAGCCGAGTGTACATCAAGTTTTCCCCCTTAATTCATAACACTCTCCCCCTTAATCATAGCATGTCTCCCCCTTTTGATAAATATTAGCCAAAGGTAACATAGCTACAACAGTATGTATTGAATAATGCAAGAAAATACAACTGAGAGCATGCAATTGATAAGATGTGAATAGATACTGAAATTTGAAAATTTCACAAAGGGAGGATATATAAGAGGTATATCAACATGAGAACCCCATAAGTATAATGATAAAGCACGGAATTAACAACACTGGAAAGCTTTCACACCAGACTCTTCTCAGGTCCTTTTGGAACCATATTAAGTACCGGGTAGCCCTCTTCCAGATAACCAGTTTAAGGAATACTTTTCACTAGATAGCTTTCACTCCGGGCTGTTCTAGAGTCCTTTTGAACCGTAGCAGACACCGGGTAGCCCTCTTCTAGGAAAGTATGTCAAAGATGTTAATGTGTTTGAGAGAATGGAGCAATCATATCATTCATACAAATTTCAAGTGTAATATGTACATAAGCAAAAGCTCTTGGAATTTCTTCTAGAGAGCTACAATTTCGAAGGATTAGACTTCATAAAGCTGGGAAGCTATTCTCTGTAGCCAACTTCCAAATTCTTAGGTTCATTTTCCCAATGCGCAAATATTGAAGATGTTTGAAAACAACATGATTGCTTAGTTCCCAATTCTCCCCCTGGAATGCATAGTCCTCCAACTTGAGCACCTCAAGCTCCTCCAACAAGCTCAATACTTCCATGTGTTTCCACTCAAATGTGCCAAAGAAGCTCAACTTTTTTAGCCGTAGTCCATCTAGGAAACCGCTTGGGAACGTTAACACTTTATCATACTGGCCATAGAGCTTCAAGTTTTTTAGACTTCCATATCGTAATAAATTTATTTTTGGTTCCTTTAATTCTGATAAGTTCCCACGAGCACCTAATTTTTTGAGGTTAGGGGTCTTCCGAAAGATCTCTTTTGTGCAACTTGTTGGTGATATTATAGAAAGTGTGCGAATGCCATTTCCTCTAGAGTTAGTTGTGCTTCTTTTTGGAGGAAAGGGTGGTAATTGCAGAGAGGTATTGGTATGTACATCTCTTAACTTTTCCATGTTCAATATGCCTCCATCAATGTGTAGTGTCCTTGCTGTGGTTTCGATCACCAAAGTCTCCAATCCACGAAGATTTTTGAATGATTTGGAGAGGGAATCGAGATTAATGAATTTGATAGCAAGATACCTAAGGAGATGTAAGTTGTAAAGCTCATCTGGTTGGATCTCATAATCAAAGTCCATGGAGAATTCAATGTTCAACACCCTAAGAAGCGGAAAGGTGTTTGGGATGGTTGCTAATTCCTCTTTTGTAAACGAAAGTGTCTCACTGTTTTGTGAGGGAAACAACAACAAAGAACGGATATGTTTGCCAAATGGACATAAACTCCTCCTTTGGTTGTAGGGTTTGATGAGGTCATCAAATTTTCTTTGAGTACATGAGTGGAAACAAAGACGACGAGTTGAAATATTTTTATGAGGAGCAGAAGAAGTATTCTCATCTAATATTTGCCTCTCATCCATTACATGGAACAAATTTATCATTGCACCTTCGCTTTTGCAAAACTCATGCAATGTGTTGTGGATACAACAAGTTTTTATTTGCCCATTTATTCTTCGTTTTTTCACCATCACAAGATTTCTATCCATAAGATGATTCAAATATTTTTCAGCTTCAACTTCTGCCTCTAAAGCATACCCCTGCTCGTCTAGTGTTGGAATGAATTCTTCAGCAATCCACAAACGAATCAACTTCCAAACAACAATCTCATGTCCAATGGGAAAACATGCCAAATATAGGAAGCAGTTTTTCAACTTCTCATCAAGCAAATCATTGTAAGTCATTTTTACTCGGTCACGGTAGATTTGACCATCTTGATTAATTTCTAAAAAAGGATTTTCAGCAACCCGTTGCCAGTCAGCAATATTCCTACGTTGACGTAGCATACCCCCTACTGATACTAGAGCTAGTGGTAATTCATTGCATTTATCTGCTATTTCTTTCCCCAGACTTTCTAATACTTCGTCATTGCATCCCTCTGTACCAAAAGCATTAATTTTCAATAGCAACCAACCTTCCTCATTGCTTAACTTTTCTAAATTATGAGATTTCCAGTTACGATCAACTACATTGCCATAAGGGGAGGTCACCAGGACCCTACTTCCTTCAAAGTTAGGAAACACAACTTTAAAACAATCCCAATCTTCTTTTTTTCGTACATCATCCAATACAACAAAGTACCTTCTACGATACTCTAAACGTTCACATATTTCACGTGGCAACCCTTCTTCAGTCATCATGCTAATGTCTTTTGTACCGGCCATGGTAATTTGACAAAGGATGTCAATGAATTTCTGTTTTCTATCAAAACCTTGTGAAACATGAAACCAAATGCAGTCCTCAAAATTTTTGTGAGTAATGCATTGATCCTCAAAAATCATGGAGGCAATTATAGTTTTTCCAGACCCAGTTATCCCCACAATTGGGATGACAATAAAATTATCAGATGGCTCTATGAAACCCTTTATGGTCTTAAAATCATTTTCAAATCCAAATACCTTGTCTTTCTCGTCGAACCTAAATAATTGAAGAAGGATCAATAAAAATCTATACTAACCAAGTGCTAATTAAGGTGATAAATACAAATATTCAATTAAATTCACTTCCATATTAGTATGTACCGTGTACTCTTCAAATGCTCAAACCATCTTTTTTATTTGAACAAGTTATAATTTGACTTTAGAACCAATATATATGTAATTCAGTTTTAACCTACCCATGAATTCAAGGAGCTCAGTTGGACCAGTAGTAGACCATAGAATATAATGTTTGGCCCACAAAAACTGGAGAAAAATCAACTGTTGGAATTGCTACATATAAACTACTTAAGAATCTCGATCTAAGCCTAATTAATACACCCAAACTACTTAAGAATCTCTAAGCCTAATTAACACACCCCAAACTACTTAAGAATCTCTAAGCCAAATTAACACACCCCAAACTATTTAAGAATCTCTAAGCCTAATTAACACACCCCAAACTACTTATTAGGAATCTGTAAGCCTAATTAACACACCCTAAACTATTTAAGAATCTCTAAGCCTAGAGCAATCAAAACGGGCCCAACCCATCGGGTTGGGCCCGTTTAACCCGTATTTTAAATGGGTTGGGCTAGAGAATTTCTAGTCCGGCCCGTATAACCCGTGTGGGAGTACGGGTTATACGGGTTGGCCCGTGGGTTACACGGGCCAACCCATATAACCCGTATTCCCACCCACCCCAACCCCCTACACTTAAATTTGTTGTGTAATTATGTATTTTAATATTTTAAAATGTTGTTAATAAAACTTTGATTAATATGTTACATGTAAATTATATTAGTATTAAATATAAATTAAATAAATTATATATATATTATATTACATACATTAATATTTTACATATCATATTTAACATATATGTTTGTTGAATGGTTTTGTGCAAATGTTATATACATCCACTAATCTACATTAGATTCAAGTGTTTATTTATATTTATATATACACAGTACATACATACATATATGTTTATTTATATTTATTTATTTATATATTCATACATAGCATTGGTTCAAAAAGATTCATGTGTTTATTTGGAAATAGTGGTAATTGTTAATTTAGAGGTTGAGGGTTTAATTCTAAAGAAATACAAAAATTAATAAATTTTAATAATTATATATATATATATATATATATATATATATATATATATATATATATATAAAAGGCTAACGGGCTGGCCCGTTTAGCCCGTAACCAACAGGTTGGGTTGGAATTTTCCCAACCCGTTTGAAAAACGGGCCAGCCTATCCCAGCTCATTTTTCACCAACCCGTATGGACCGGATTGGCCCGTATTGACAACTCTATCTAAGCCTAATTAACACACCCCAAACTACTTAAGAATCTCTAAGCCCAATTAACACACCCCAAACTATTTAAGAATCTCTAAGCCTAATTAACACACCCCACAATTCATTTCTTCTATATACCTGAAATCTCAAGCCTTCCCTTTCTACAACCAATGATTATTGCATGAAACATGGCTGTGTGGACCATAAATAAAATGTACACTTTTAATATACTAAAAGTACATTATTTTTGTACATAAAGTACATTATTTTAGGGTACATTATTTAAGTACTGAAAGTACATTATTTTATATATATTATGAAATAATGTACTTTCAATACAAAAATAATGTACTTTTAGTATAATAAAAATGTATCTTATATTCATGATCCACACAGCTATGTGAACCATCGCCCACACAATAATTTGCCTTCTCCAAGTAACACTTAAAAGCATAATCTGCGCAACTTACCCATCAATATAATTATCCCATATATTCGACCAATCATGTGATCAAATATGATCAAGTATTTTAATTGCTTAAACCAATAATTAAATTTGAAATATAATAGGAGGATAACTGTACGTACTTATGCATGGTACATACCTGGAGAGTTAGCAGACCCTTGTTTTGTTCATTGATTTTGTAAGTCATGAGGTGTAGAAGCTCTTGTCCGTGGTCTTGCCGAATCTTAGCCAGGTTACCCCTTATGGACTCAATCTCCCTCGCAAAATCATTGATCTTTCCACAAAATGGAATCTTATCCAAAGATTTTGAGAACACATTGTCTACATGCTTCCCCTTCAGTGCAACGTAGTCGGCAATCGTATCCTGGGCTTCATTCACAACATTTCTGAATTTTTTGACAACAACTCTCAAAACCTGGTGATCATTGGCCCATGAGTTCTTGGAAGCTTCTATAAGCCTGGCGCTAAAGGTTTCAATGTCGGAGGTGAGATCCTTTATCTCAGAATCTATGCCACGAACCAACTTCACATTGTATGCTACAGTTTGGACCAACGCGTTTACTCCCTGGGCTAACTGATCCTCTAGCACTTTGTCCACCACTAACGTCATTGCTCTCAGCTCTCTCTCTCTCTCTCACACACAGTGAATACATAGGAAATGCAATTATGCAAGTGATATGTGAGAGGTGCAAATTCTATTCTTCCAGATATATATATATATTTAGAGCAGATACTAAGATCTGAGTGCTGATCTGATATGTGAGAGGAGCGCGTAAATCATCATTTCCAATTGCTTAATGACTTGGAAAATTATCGATTCCTTTTGGTACATACATTGGAGAAGTGATGATGGATGTGTAGAAAAGTTGCCTTATTTTCTTTGGTCGATCCAACTTTTCCATAAAGCCAGCTCGCAAAGTTTTATACTAGCTACTAAAATGAGTTAATATTCCAATTTATTCTTTCACTACAGTAATTTTTTCTGATTTAGTTTTAAAAGTTCTATTTTTCTTTTTGTGTTTAATTGCATCATGAACTTTGATAATTTTTTACATAATTGATTCATCATCTGTTAGGACAGTTTGATAATTTCCCATATATTAATACTAATTTAATAATCAACTATAATAATTTTACATAATTTAGTTATCGACTATATATACTGATTTTACATAATTTAGTAGTTTTCAAATTACCTACAACGTCGGCAGTTTGTAAATAGCCGACGTTGTAGGGTATTTTAGTAGTTTTCAAATTACCTACAACGTCGGCTATTTAGACGTTGTAGGGTATTTTAGTAGTTTTCAAATTACCTACAACGTCGCCTATTTGTAAATAGCCGACGTTGTAGGGTATTTTATTTGTTTTTAAGTTACCTACAACGTCGGCTATTTGTAAATAGCCGACGTTGTAGGGTATTTTAGTAGTTTTCAAATACCCTACAACGTCGGCTATTTAGACGTTGTAGGGTATTTGAAAACTACTAAAATCCCCTACAACGTCGGCTATTTAGACGTTGTAGGGTATTTGAAAACTACTAAAATCCCCTACAACGTCGGCTATTTAGACGTTGTAGGGTATTTGAAAACTACTAAAATCCCCTACAACGTCGGCTATTTAGACGTTGTAGGGTATTTTATTTGTTTTTAAGTTACCTACAACGTCGGCTATTTGTAAATAGCCGACGTTGTAGGGTATTTTAGTAGTTTTCAAATTACCTACAACGTCGGCTATTTGTAAATAGTCGACGTTGTAGGGTATTTTATTTGTTTTTAAAATTACCTACAACGTCGGTTAACATATAGCCGATATTGTATGTGTACCTTACAACGTCGGCTAACTTTTAGCCGACGTTGTATGTGTACACTTACAACGTCGACCAGATCAACGTCGGCTAAAAGCCAACGTTAAAGAGTCTATTTAGCCGACGTTAAAAGCCGTCTGTGTAGTAGTGTTTATTCTAACGGTTAAGGACTCAATTAGATAAAATTATCGAAGTTCATAACTCAATTACACATAAAAGTAAATAAAAAATAATTATTATAATAAATGACAAAATTGTGTATAAGTCTAACTCATCAATTTCATACTAAAGTTTGGAAAATACTTGTAATCTCATTTTGTCCTCCAAACTTTTACTCACTTTTACGAGTTCTTATTTCTTAATGTATTGTAGACACTTTTATGTGGAATCATATGATAAAATAACCTATCATTATTTATCATATCAAATAAGAGTCACACTTGTGTAAGACCGTCTTACGGGTCCTTATTCGTGAGATGAAACGGATCAAATCAACATGCAAATTTATACTTATATGCTCAAATTCAATACTAATTAAGAATAAAGTGTTTATTACTTAAAATAGAAAATGTAATACTTTTAAGAAAAAATGTAATACTTTGACATTTTAATATATTACATTTATGTGTATAAATATTATTACATTTTCATTTTGAAATTTGTAAAACAGTCTTCCACAAATTTATGTCATCAAATAATAAAAATAAAGGAATAAAATTTTAAGAGTATGCATATTACAACTCATAAAGTTGATATGCCCCAATTCTCAAAAAAAAAAAAGTTGATATGCCCCATCACACTATTACGCAACTGGATTGGCACAATTACGCAAATAATTTAGGTGGGGCCTCAAGTCATAATACATCAATAGACAATAGTCATATCATTGTCTCCTTATAAAAAGTTGCGCCATTTTCTCAATTATTTGAGCTAGTGAGTTTTGTAGCTTTTCGTACGATATTATCTGCTAAGTATTTCAAATAATTGATTTTTAAGTTATACGGATATCTTTTTTTACGAATATCTAAGCAAGTCATTTTTGAAAAAAAAATACTACTCTTCCTAAATTTTACTCTTTTTCATAAAATTTTAATGTTTTAATTTTTTTTTATTAAGATTCACAAGATAAAATTAACTAATCATCAATTACCACATTAAGAATAAAAAGTGAGAAAGTACACGTAGTAGAATTTATTTTTAAAGCTTTCCTATATCATCCCATAATATGCTACATGGACTCATATTTCTTACCTGAAAGGGACTCGCTCCAAGGGGTGCAAGCTTTTAACTCTTCTAAGGGTGACTCCTCCTTTCATCTTATTGTGAATGACATTAAATTACAAAATGAGTTTTAATTTGTATCTTTTTAGAGAGTGAGGGAGGGGGAGACCCAAGCTAGACACAGCTACCTTTCATAACCTTTCCTAAGAAGAGTCCTTCTCATTCTTTCAAACTCGAGCTGATCAAGAACTTCATTAGGAGGCACCATAATCTCTATGCAATTAGGTAAAAAAGAAAATGTAATACTTTTGAGGGAAAAAATATAATATTTTGACATTTTAATGTATTACATTTATGTGTATAAGTATTATATTTTTATCTTAAAATCTGTAAAATAGTCTCACACATAATTTCGTCATCAAATAATAAAAATAAAGGGATAAAATTTAAGATTATACATATTACAGCTCATAAAGTTGATATGCACCATCACACAATTACGCAACTGGATTGGCACAATTACGCAAAGAGTTCTATTACATGAACTCCCATTTTATACTCCATCACTTTTATTCTCTGACGTGACAAGATATGAGAAGTTATTTTTATTCTGTGGGTCCCAAGAAAAATGTTAACAACAAATTTTTGTGTGAGAGAGTAAAACTTAGAGTGCAAATAGTATTTTCCTTAAGCAAATAATTTAGGTGGGGTCTCAAGTCATAATACACCAATAGTCATATCATTGTCTCCTTATAAAAAGTTGCGCCATTTCCTCAATTATTTGAGCTAGTGAGTCACTGAGTTGTAGCTTTTTGTACGATATTATCTGCTAAGTATTTCAAATAATTGATTTTTAAGTTATACGAATATTTGAGCAAGTCATTTTAAAACAAAAATACTACATTTACTTCTAAATTTTACTCTTTTTCATAAAATTTTAATGTTAACATTTTTTTATTTATTAGGATTCACAAGATTAATATACATAATCATCAATTATCACATTAGGAGTAAAAAGTGAGGGAGTACATATAGTAGAACTCATTTTTAAAGCTTTCCTATATCATCACATAATATATATGCTACATGGACTCATATTTCTTAGGGAAAATTGTAATTTATGCCCATTCATAATATGTCAATTATCAATGTCACCCCTGAATCAATGTCCATCAATTATTAGTGGTGTAAATGTTGCCCCTTAATTTTCAAATATTTACATATATTGCTCCTCCCGTAACGAAGGAGGGGCAATATTTACACCACGGGAGGGGCAATATATGTACCATTTTTAAAAATTGAGGGGTAATATTTACACCACTAATAATTCAAGGGTGACATTGATAATTGGCATATTATGAAGGGGCATAAATTACAATTTTCCCTATTTCTTATTCTTAACTCTTATTTCCTCTCATAAATTCTTAATGTTAGACACTTGTTATGGGACTCACACGATGAAAATATTGCATCATTGTTTGTCACATCATTAAGTAAAAGTGAGAGAGTAGAATTTGAATTAAACATGTCAAACGTTAATTTATATTTATAATTATAAAATTTCAATTCAAATAATATGTTATTAAAATTATATATTACATTAAAAAATAACATTGACTAAATTTTAATAACTTAATAACAAAATTAAATAAGAAAAAATGTAAAATAAAAAAAATTTAAAAAGGTGGCCATTGCATAGCAACTAACGGCCATTAAAAAACAAAGATCAAATATTTAAAATGATCACCAGCTGACGGTCACTTTAAAGCAATCAAAGGACACATTATTGAAATGCACTCAATAAGCGTAGGCTCACACGACTATTTTCCTTCTTTTTTTTTTTTTTTTTTTTTTAAACTTATTTGAAGGAGAAAAGAACTTTGAAAAAGCCTCACCCACAACTTAAAAAAAAAAAAAAAAACTCTTCCCAATTTTTGCATTAAAAAAAAAAACAAACTTCCCAAAAAACACTCATGCTCTTAGCTAATTTTATGGTATATGTATTTTGTTGCTTTATTTCTGCATCAAGTTTTCCTATATCATCGCTGCCTAGGCAATTGCGATACTTGGGTAATTTTACATGGCGTTTGATTGGGAGAAGGGAATTAGGAGGTAAAAGAATTGTAATTCAGTAGGAATTGCAATTCAATGAATAAACTAAGAATTGAAATTACAGTGTTTAGTATACAGGAATATGAGTACATAGAATTGAAAGGTAAGAAGCCAGAATGATTAAAATGTCCTTACGTAGTAATAATAATAATAATAATAATAATAATAATAATAATTCTTTCAATAATAATAATAGTAATAATGAGAACTAGGAAAGCGGCAGTTGGCTGGATGATAATGAAGGTGGACCTAGAAAAAGCATACGATAAACTTGATTGGAACTTCATTGAAGACTCTCTGTTGGATATCGAGTTTAATGAAGTCTAGAGAAGAAACCTAATGAAGTGTATCTCCACACCAAGGTTGGCCGTGAGCTGGAATGGTAGAACCTCAGACTGGTTTCAACCTGAAAGGGGAATTAGACAGGGAGGCCCCATCTCATCTTTGCTATTTCTTTTGTGTATAGAAAGGATTAGCTACATCATATTGGATTCTGTAAACATAGGTAAGTGGAAAGGAATAAGATTAAGTAAATAAGGTCCTCACTTATCCCATTTATTTTTTGCAGATGACATGGTGCTTTTCGGGGAAGCTACTATCGAACAAGCTGATGAGATGCTAAGATATTTGAGAGTATTCTGTGATCATTCTGGCCAGATGGCTAACGTCCAAAAATCATCCTTGTTCTTCTCAAAGAACACGGACGCAGAATTGCAGCAAAAGATAGTGGACCTAATCGGCATTCCTAGAGTTGAAGACTTGGGAAAGTATCTAGGAATCCCCTCAATCCATGGGAGATTGAAGAAGGATTCATATGCTGCTCTTATTGAAAGAGTCCAACAAAGGCTTTACCTTCCGAATTCTTAAGTACATTGCAAGCTTGGATCTTCCGAGACTTCACCTTCTGGTTTCTTAAGTACTTCTGAGCTTGGACCTTATGAGACTTTACCTTCCATATTCTCAATTAAGTACCTTTCGGGCTTGGACATTCCGAGACTTAACTTATGGATTCTTAAGTACCTTCCGAGCTTTACAACTTTCTTAAGTATCCTAAGACTATTGTTCGAACTTAGCTACTTACAAGTTTATTTTAACTTACCAGGGTGGTAACTTTGTCCTTGAAATTCCTTTAGGATTTACAAGAAGATCTAGATAACTTTAAAGTTTTGGGGGGCTAAAAAATTCTTAACACAATTTGGTACGATCAAAACCTATTTACAACTTGTTCCTAACAACTTTTAACGTAACCGTTATATATATATATATATATATATATATATATATATATATATAAAATCATCGTTTTGACAAGAAATTCATCAATCAGCTGTGTACGCCATAAAAAAAAGTACATTATTTGAGTACTAAAAGTACATTATTTTGTATACTATCAAATAATGTACAATCAGTATACAAATAATGTACTTTTAATATATTAAAAATGCATCTTATATTTAGGGAAAGTACATTATTTGAGAACTAAAAATACATAATTTTGTATAATTACATTCGATAGACAAATAATGTACTTTTAATATATTAACAATGTACTTATTTTTATTTTTATGGTACACATTATAATTTGCCAAAATTTATAAATATGTAGTACATCAAAGAAAAACGATAAATAACCTTGACTCCTTAATTGACTACCATACCAAAATACCATATGAAAGTAATCACAACTTGGAAACACAAAAATAATCTCCCAACAATATAATATGAAATCACTAACACATACTTAAATTGGCTTTCAACATGAATGCGCGCCACTCAGGGAATTCATCCAATATCGAACCACATGTGTGAGCAACCATAATAATAAATTAAAGTTATTTATAATTGAGGCAATCAAGCTCAATCTACTGAAAATATAATAATAATAATAATAATAATAATAATAATTGAAATAAATATTAAAAGAACAAGTTTTAAAGACTTTGACTGATCTCTAGATCACTGACAAGAAAGATATAAAAATAGGTAGCTCAATTCTGATCCACACATTCTTTACATCAAGAAAAACAAACGCATCAACTTAATTCTTTTTTTTTTTTTGAGAATAACTTAATTCTTTTATTTCAAGAAAGCAATTGACATAGCTGATCGAACAATTAATCATCATCAGAAACCTGAAGAGCATCCTCACTACTTAGGCTCTAGAGGTTATATTGGAAAGGAGTCTGAGTGGATGGTGTCTGACCCATTGTCTTCACAATCTTCTTGCGCTTCTATTACATCGAAAATAGCAACAAGTGATCGTAGCTTGGATTGGGTTCGAGCGCGGTCTAAAAAATATGAAGATGGAAGTTATTACATTCCCAACGAAAAAACAATGGGAGTGTTAGGTAAAATTGTAAGTAATACAAATACTTTAAATATAAATATATATATATATTATTAATGAGAATGCTAACATGTAATTTATATATCTTGTGTTGCAATAGATCGAGAAGTGTGAAGAGATGTCTCATCATTCCAACCAGCAGGTCAAAATGATATATTATCAGCAGCTCTGGGCACCAATGAGCACGGTGGCTATGTGAGAGGCGTTGGAGTGCATAGCAAGATTCGGGATGTGTTTGGTATGCCTAGCCGTGGGAAATCATCTCGGGGTGTTTCAGGTGTTGATCTTGAGGCTATGGAGAAAAATATTTATGAAAAATTGGCTGACAAAATAAGAAAAGAAACAAGGGAAGAAATGGAGGAAAAGTTTAAGGATATGCAATCTCAGCTCCAATCTTTTATGAAGAATGCACAAGCTAGTCCAAGGTTAGACACACCGCTTTGGAGTAGTTGTCAGTCTGTTGATCCATTGAACGAGTTTCAGGTAATATTGAATATCTTTAATATCTTGTTCAATTTAATATCTTCTAATTGTTGTTAAGCTTTTAAATTTTCTTGGCACGTAGGAAATTCCAAAAGCTCAAAATATGATGAATTTTCAAAGTGATGATCAATATGCCATAGAGTTACAACCCGCCATTGTTTCCGAAGATGTGTTGGAGCACTTGAGAAATGAATCCAAGAAGATGGTTTCATATCTAAGACACTTGCCAGCCAATTTAGACTATGTTGAGTTGGAGGTAGAGGAGGCGGAGCAAATATTTTATCATTGTTTGATGACATTAAAGACTTGCTGACAATGAATTGGCTCGATGTGTCCATAATACCAGTCTTTATAGTGTAAGTATATTTTTTTCTTTAGTCTTTAGTCTTTTATTTTTTATCATTTGATTTACTAATTATTTACATTTTAGATGTCTTTATCGGCTATGCAAGAAAATTGGAGTGCCATCAATTGGATTTGTATGCCCAAGGAAGATTTCAAAGGCTAGTATCATATCAAATAACAACGCGGTCGCTTCTTATCTCATGCATGTGATGCTTAAAGAGAAGGACCGGACATTTATTTTGGCTCCATACCATCAAGAGTAAGAAAACTAAATTTATATTTTTTGTTATTTATATAAATTAATTGACTTATTTGTGAATTGCGTTAACATATTTATTTTTAAATAATGTGGAAGTCATTGGTTGCTTTTGGTCATTTGCGTTAAATAAAAAACGGTCTATGTATTAGACCCAATGCCAAGTAACCGCGACCTAGAGATTAAGGTCCCATTGAATGTGTAAGTAACTCCTAATAATATATATATATATATATATATATATATATATATATATATATATATATATATATATATATATATATATATTTATTTATTTATTTATTTATTATTATTAACTATTATTATTCTTTTGAATTCACCTTATGAGTGTATATTATAGGGCATTTTGGTCATCAACAAATTTGAAAGGACAAAGAGCTAAAAATTGGGTAAATGGAGGGAAATTGAGGTATATATCAAAATTAGAGTATTAATATATATTTTATAAGGTTATTAGTGATGTTTTATTGTTTAACTTTCTAATATATATACATAAAAATTTATAATTTGTAGTGTCCTACACAACCCGGTAGTGTAGAGTGCGGATATTATGTCTTGCGATATATGTTTGAGATATGCACTCAATACTATGAGCTTGAAGATTTAGAATCGGTAAGTAAAATTTAATAAAACTAAAGAATTTTAAATTATATTTTATTAATGTTAAAACTAATAATTTGATAATTTTTAAATTTTTGTAGGCATTTGCGGGGTCAAAGCCCTAAATTTTTAAATTTTTGTAGGCATTTGCGGGGTCAAAGCCCTACACGGAGAATCAATTGTAGGCATTTGCGGGGTCAAAGCCCTACACGGAGAATCAAATGTAGGCATTTGCGGGGTCAAAGCCCTACACGGAGAATCAAATTGATGAAATTCGTGAAATTTGAGCTAAATACTTTTGTGAAGAATGCTTATGATGTTTTGTGTAGGTAAAGTATTAATTTAGTAGTGTTTACTTATGATGTTTTATGAAATTGTAATGATGTATGTGTTGGTACTTAGTTTTTTATTAATTTAGTAGTGTTTACTTTGCTTGAGTAAAGTATTTTGAAAACTTTGAAGATTTGAAGTGTTGGTAACTTAGCTTTAATTTGAATTGTTGAGAAATATTTAGATTTGAAGTGTTATTTATTGTTGAAGTTTTGAAAACTTTGAAGTAGCTTTGAGATTTGAGATTTGTGAAGTTGTTTATAGATGTTGTTAGATAGATGTTGTTAATAGATTATTGTTTTCAGAATTTTTATTAGCTTTGAGATTTGTGAAGTTATTTATGTTTTGAGAAGTTGGTGTGGTTTGATGTGTATGTGTTGAGAACTGGACATGAATTGTAAATGCTACAGAAAATTATTTGGGTTGCACAGCAAATTAAAATAAATAGTATATTAAAAAAAAATTAACTGCGTCCGGAGCTGCCCAGTTCCGGACGCAGCTGAAATTTAAAAAAAAAAATCCAGCTGCGTCCGGAACTTCGTTGGTGACTATCTGCGTCCGGGGCAACTCCGGACGCAGATAGTCCATGGCATGTCCGGACGCAAATAGTCTATAACTCCGGACGCAAATGCCCTTTTCTGTACTAGTGATTGTTGAAGCTTAAGGTGCATTGGTTTAAAGCTTTAGGTGCGTGATTTTCCTTAAGGTGCGTGGTTTTCCTTCTTAAGGTGCGTAGTTTCTATACTTAAGATGCGCTAGCTATAATATTTAGGTACCCCATTTTAAAATTGTAGGTGCTTGATTTGTGTTCTTATGATGCTTTGTTTGTATACTTGAGGTGCGCCATTTTCATGCTTAAGGTTAAGTCGTTTGGTTCCTTCTAGATGCATATTGTTTTCAAAAAAAATTTTGTTGATCTAGATTTGATCAATTTCTCAGATTAAACTGCACTTCCACCTGAGCAAATTTATATATATATATATATATATATATATATATATATATATATATATATAGGGTCATAATCAAGTGTAGCCGCCCCTTAACGTGCGGTTAGTGCGGCTTCACCACTATGTATACAAATATACATTACTCAATGTTAGAAAATGTACCACACAAATATGCATCATTAGGTACGCATCACCAAAAAACACACCATTAGGTATGCAAATATACACCACACAGTGTTAGCAAACACACCACTAAGTATGGTGCATGCATTATTTTGGGTGTGTGGTGTGTTTTTTGATGTTTTTGTGTATTTTCATTATGGTGCGTTTTCTAACATTGAGTGGTGCATTTTTCAACATTGAGTAGTGTAAACCGCACCGACCGCACGGGAAGGCGCGACCCCATTTGATCCTTAATATATATATATATAGATTAAGGATCAAATGAGGATCTATAGTTAGGTGAGGACCATGTGGACTTATCTGATCCTTTGATTTAAATAATTCAATGGTTGTGATTAATTATATATATATATACATACATACATATATATATATATATATATATATATATATATATATATATATATATATATATATATATATATATATATATATCATTGTGTTGATAGGAAATTCATAAACAATAAATGGCTTGAAAACTAATACAAACGAACAACGAAATGGAACATATAGTCAGTAATTTATTTTAGAGTCACCAAAATGAGTGTTTTACCTTCACAAGCAAACCCACACTGCTAAGACAAATAAGCAATACATCAAAAAAAAAAAAATGATAAACAAGCTAGCCTTGAGTCCTTGACTACGATACCAAAATACCATATAAAAGTCATGAGAAAGTAATCACAAATTGGCAATACAAAAATAGTCTCCCAACAATATCAAATCACTAAAACACACTTAAATTGGCTTTCAACATGAATGCGTACGTGCCACTCAATGCTTGAAATGGGAATTCATCGAACCACATGTCTGAGCTGTGCAACCATAATAAGAAATTAAAGTTATAATTGTGGCAATCAAGCTCAATCCACTGAACATATAACAACAACAACAACAACAACAACAACAACAATAATAATAATAATAATAATAATAATAATAATTATTATTATTATTATTATTATTATTATTATTATTATAATTGGAAGAAATATTATAAGAATTTTTTTTTTAAAGAATATGACTGACCTCTAGATAAGATCACTGACAAGAAAGAAATAAAAATAGGTAGCTCATTTATGATCTCGGCACATTCTTTGCACCAAGAAAAACACACATATCAACTTTAACCCTTTTATTTCAAGAAAGCAGTTCACATCGATGACCGGAGGGTTAATCATCAGAAACCTGAAGAAAGATAATGTCCAACCAAGTTTTTTAATAAATAATCTAATAATCTATTTAAAATAATCTAATTCAATATCTAGCTTATATTTTGCTGATCTTAACATGAAAAGAAAAACCTTTATTTATTTAATTGATTTATATATAAAAAAACTAACTCCATGGTCTGACTTAAGTGACAAGCACCTCGAGTCACGGTATAAGATTATATTATATATAATATTTATTTGTAAGATAGTTGCAAAATGATATATAATGTGCTTATATTACTATTTCTTGTGACGGAGTAGAGGTACTACATACTAGGAGTCTAGGACTGTCGAGACCATCCATTTTCCTCCCCATGCCATTGCTTATGCACCTGTAAGAATAATGTATTGAAAGAGAAAATCAATTCAAATAAAATAAATTTTTTACTATTAAACAAACTTTGTAGTAATTAACAATTCTTTATGGAATAAATAATTAACATATTTTGCAAACTCTATTCCCATATTTATCATTAACTCTTTCTAACAAAATCACCATCAAAACATAAATATAAATAAAAGTTACAATTAATGTTATAAACTTTTTCAAAACATACAAAAACTTAGAGACAATTTCATTTAATTAAAAAAAAAGTCAGGATAATATACTTACTATTTCTTGTGACGGAATAGAGGTGCTAGGGTGGTCGAATTCATTGGTCTTGTCATGTTCATTCTCATTTGCTTGGTTATGTACCTGTAGATTATTAATATAAACTCGATCATATTCTTCTTCTAAACTTCAATTAAATAAAATGTTTTTTCCTTTTATATATAAATAAAAATAGTAAATAAACTTTCTAGGAATTCATGATTCTTTATCTACTAAACAATTAACCTGCTTTGCAATCTCTGCTGTCATATCTATCACTCATTCACTCAAATTAAATAATCTCACCATCGAAACATAAATCTAAAGGTTATGTTGTATGGTTGAAAAAGACAGGACAATATACTCACGATTTCTTGTGATGAAGAAGAGTTGCTGGGCTGGCCCAATCCACTGGTGTTGACATTTCCATCCCCATATGCTTGATTATGTAGCTGTACAGGATTAATATAAATTCAAATTCTTCTTCAATTCTATCACTTCAATTAAATCAAAAAGTTTTTTTTTTAAAATAATAATATTAAGCTAGCTTTCAAGTAATTCACGATTCTTTATCTACTACAAAAAAAAAAAAAATAATTAACATGATTTGCAACCTCTGCTACTGTATCTTTGACTCGTTTTCTCACAATTTGACGTTGTATGGGAATTTAAAAATAATATGAAATTGCCAAGGACCTTGTGGTCCAGTGGCATCAAACCCTTCCTTTTATATGGGAAGTGGTGGATTCGAGCCTCAGTGGAGGCAATACTGATTCTTGTGTTTCAATAGGTTGAGAAAGTAGTTATGAACAAATAAAAACAAAATAATATGAAATTGATATTTACTATACAATTTTGGAAGCAAAAAAAAACTTTAAAAGTTCCAAAACAAAAAAGATAGATATAATAAAACTCACAGTTAATGTTATAAAATTTCAAAACATACAAAACAGTAGAGAATATTTCATCTAATAGAAAAAGAGTGAGAGAATATACTTACAATTTCTTGTAACGAAATAGATGTGCTAGGGTGGTTGAATCCACTGGTTTTGACATGTTCATTCCCATATGCTTGGTTGTGTACCTGTAGAGGATTAATATTAAATTCATATTCTTCTTCTATCACTTCAATTAAATCAATTTTTTAATAAATAAACATAATAAACAAACTTTCTAGTAATTCACGATTTTGTATCTAATAAATAATTAACCTGCTTTGCAACTTCTGCTTTCATATCTTTCACTCATTTACTCAAATAATCTCCCCGGCCATCAAAACATAAATCTAATAGAATTTACAATAAATGCTTTTTTTTTTTCTTGTAAAAGTACAAATTTATGAATTGAAGTTTAATTTTCGCACACCTTACAATTTCAAGGTTGTATGTGAATTTAAAAATAATGTGAAATTGATCTTTTTCTTGTAAAAGTAAAAACTTATGAAGTTTTAGCACACTTTTCAAGTTGTATGGGAATTTAAAAATAATATGAAATTGTTCTTTACTGTTTTTTTTTTTTTTTTAAATTTTAACAAAAACTTAAAGAAGTTCCACAAAAGATTATGAAAGTGAGGAAAAATGGAAGTTAGAGACTTACCGTTGCTTGTGACGGAAGAGGAGTGATGAAGAGGTTGAATCCATTGATTTTGACATTTGTTTTTCCATGCCTTTTCACACAAATCTCTCTTGCAAAATCAAACACACTTTCGCTCACATCAAACAGTTCCATCACTTTAAGGCTGTCCACATTAGCTAAATCCTGTGGAATACTTTCTAGGGAAATACAATTCCTAAGAACCAGGCTTTCAAGAACTGGAAAGCTTTTCCCTGAGTCCACAGCTGTCCAAGTTATGAGGTTCATCTTACCAATGCGCAAATACTGAAGCGTTTTGAAAATAACATCACTGCTTAGATCCCAATGTTCCCCCGAGAAGGCATTGTCATCCAACTTGAGTACTTTGAGCTTCTCCAGCAATCCCAATACAATCATGTCATTCCATTGAAATAATGTACCAGACAAGGTCAACTTTCTTAGTCTTCTTGGAAACTTATTGGACATTGGGACCTTCAACTCTAATTTCTCAGAGTTGCCATGAAGCTTCAAGTTTTCGAGGCATTCTAGCATTTGAAGATTATTGAACAAGCAAACATTTTGTTTTTCCTCGAGAAGTTCTGATAAATTTCCACGAACACCTAACTTTTGGAGTTTGGGGGTCTTGTTGAAGATCTTGCTTGTGCAACTTCCTGGTGATATGGTAGAAAGTGTGCGGATATCTGTTTGTTTACAGCTATGCTTACCTCTCTTGGGAGGGGAGGGTAATTGCGTAGAGGTGTTGGTGTGCACATGCCTTAAGTCTTTCATGTTCCATATGCCTCCATTAATTTGTAGTGCCCTTTCTGTGGTTTTTATCACTAGAGTCTCCAACGACGAAAGATGTTCGAATGACTTGGGGAGGGAATTGATATCAGCTGTGATTGCAAGATACTTGATATAGCGTCGGGAATAAAGCTCATTTGGCAGCGAGCTAAATTTAAGGGATTCAATATTCAACACCTCAAGATATTTAAAGGTTTTTAGGATGGTTTCCAACTGCTCTGGCGTCGAATGAATCTCTCTCTTTTGTGAGGAGGATATCAACAAAGAATCAACAAGTTCAGCATCTTGACGTGGACCCATCCTTTTGTTGAAGAGATTGGAGAATGAATCAGATGGATTATTGTTTTCTACATGATCAAATATGTTCATAGTGTAGTATGAACAAAGTCTATCCAAATAAATTCTTTCATTTAATCTTTGCCCCTCATCCATTACATGGAATAACTTTGTGTTTTCAGCTTCACTTCTGCAGAACTCATGTAATGTGTCATGAATGCAACATGTTTTGATTTGACCATCTATGCTTCTTTTCTTCACCATCACAAGATTTCTATTAACAAGAACATTCAAATATTTTGAAGCTTCAACCTCTACCTCTAAAAGGTACCCATCTCCTTTTGGAAGGAATCCTTCAGCAATCCACAAACAAATTAACTTCCAAGCAACAATCTCATGTCCCATGGGAAAATATGCAAAATATAAGAAGCATTTTTTCAACCTCTCATCATGCAAATCATCATAGCTCAATTTTACTAACTCATGGTAGCTTTGGTCTTCTCCGTTAATTTCTAGAAGCGGATTATCAGCCACTCGTTGCCAACTAACTGAAGTTATACAATTGCGTAGGATACCAGTTACCAGTACTAGAGCGTGTGGTAATCCATTGCACTTTTCTGCTATTTTTATCCCAAGCTCTTCAATTAATGTGTCACACCATCCCTCTGTACCAAAAACATTATCTTTTATCAGCAACCAACCATCATTATTGCTCAACTTTCCTAAACTATGAGATTTCCAGGTAGAATCAACAACATTGCCGCTCAAGGTGGTTACCAAGACTCTACTCCCTCCCAAATTTGTAGGGAATGCAACTTTTAAAGAATCCCAGTCTTCTTTTTCTCGCACATCATCCAATACAATGAAATATCTTTCATCCTTTAATAATCCCTTTACTTTAGCTTCCAACTCATCATCTTCTAACTCCGTGCTAAAGTCTTTTGTTTGTTTGGAAATTTGATGCAGAATGTCAATGAATTTTTGCTTTCTATGACACCCTCGTGAAACATGAACCCAAATGCAATGGGTGAAAATTTTCCTAACTTCCGGATCTTCAAAAATCTTTAAGGCAAATGTAGTTTTTCCTGTCCCAGCATTCCCCACAATTGGAATGACAAAAAAATCTTTGGATTCTTCCATAATTCGAGATTTTATGGTTTTCAAATCATCAATAAAGCCCACTATATTATTTTCATCCTGAAAAATGAAAGGAAGAAATCATGAAAAAGCTAAGTAAAACGGAGTATTAATCAAGTGGTGGTTGGGATTCAATATAACTAACTATGGAGTAATTATTTTTATTGAAACAATGGATCGGAATTGAAATGAGCACCGAAGATAAACCATAGCTTCTTTACTACTTGCAGTACCTCCACATTCAATTCAGATGTATCAAAAGAATATATATATATATATATATATATATATATATATATATATATACCGGGGTGTATACCGATTTACTATATATTGTGTGCCTATAATGTATGAGTTGTGTGTCTCGACTGTATTATAGTAAAACCAGCACCTCACCCAATAAAAAAATCATAAAAAAACATCAATCTCACCTGAATAGATTCCTCTCTCCCTCTCTCTCTCTCTCTCTCTCTCTCTCTCTATATATATATATATATATATATATATATATATATATATATATATATATATATATATATATATATATATATATATATATATATATATATATA
>NC_044930.1:9044659-9065497 GCF_003576645.1 Ipomoea triloba
TGGTAGCTTTGGTCTTCTCCGTTAATTTCTAGAAGCGGATTATCAGCCACTCGTTGCCAACTAACTGAAGTTATACAATTGCGTAGGATACCAGTTACCAGTACTAGAGCGTGTGGTAATCCATTGCACTTTTCTGCTATTTTTATCCCAAGCTCTTCAATTAATGTGTCACACCATCCCTCTGTACCAAAAACATTATCTTTTATCAGCAACCAACCATCATTATTGCTCAACTTTCCTAAACTATGAGATTTCCAGGTAGAATCAACAACATTGCCGCTCAAGGTGGTTACCAAGACTCTACTCCCTCCCAAATTTGTAGGGAATGCAACTTTTAAAGAATCCCAGTCTTCTTTTTCTCGCACATCATCCAATACAATGAAATATCTTTCATCCTTTAATAATCCCTTTACTTTAGCTTCCAACTCATCATCTTCTAACTCCGTGCTAAAGTCTTTTGTTTGTTTGGAAATTTGATGCAGAATGTCAATGAATTTTTGCTTTCTATGACACCCTCGTGAAACATGAACCCAAATGCAATGGGTGAAAATTTTCCTAACTTCCGGATCTTCAAAAATCTTTAAGGCAAATGTAGTTTTTCCTGTCCCAGCATTCCCCACAATTGGAATGACAAAAAAATCTTTGGATTCTTCCATAATTCGAGATTTTATGGTTTTCAAATCATCAATAAAGCCCACTATATTATTTTCATCCTGAAAAATGAAAGGAAGAAATCATGAAAAAGCTAAGTAAAACGGAGTATTAATCAAGTGGTGGTTGGGATTCAATATAACTAACTATGGAGTAATTATTTTTATTGAAACAATGGATCGGAATTGAAATGAGCACCGAAGATAAACCATAGCTTCTTTACTACTTGCAGTACCTCCACATTCAATTCAGATGTATCAAAAGAATATATATATATATATATATATATATATATATATATATATATACCGGGGTGTATACCGATTTACTATATATTGTGTGCCTATAATGTATGAGTTGTGTGTCTCGACTGTATTATAGTAAAACCAGCACCTCACCCAATAAAAAAATCATAAAAAAACATCAATCTCACCTGAATAGATTCCTCTCTCCCTCTCTCTCTCTCTCTCTCTCTCTCTCTCTATATATATATATATATATATATATATATATATATATATATATATATATATATATATATATATATATATATATATATATATATATATATATATATACTCGAACTTTCTATATAGAAAACAAAATTACTCCATCTATCCCATTTTGTTTGTCTGATTCAATTAAGGCTAAAAGACTTCATTGAATTATTACTAAAGAAAATAAGTAAGGAAGAAAGTGTTGGTTTGACCAATTAATAAACTAAAAAGGCAACCACCAAGAGCTCAATATGATGATAGGGGGTATGGTGACTATAACCACTCGAGAAGAGCTCTACCACCACCTCAAGGAGGACTCTTCTATGATGCGATGCCCACCAGAGAGCTACAAGGACTCTCATAATTATGATTTCGAGAATTCAAGGAGGGCCCAACTACTAGAGAGAGACTTTTCTTATGATCATTCTAGGAAATACCAAACACCTCAGTATTATCGTGATGGGCATGAAGAGATCTAGCACAACCATAAATGCATGTTTTAAAGATAGGATGTTGCGACTAATGCAAGAATTCAAGCAAGACATGGCAAACTTTAGACAAGAACGGAAGCAAGATCTTCGGGAAGAGATATTGGTGTTGAGGCAAGAAACACAAGCCTCGGTTAGGAGTTTGGAGGACCAGGTGGCCCAAGATAAACAGGATGCTTTGGAAATAATGAATGGTTTGTCTTGTGGTGAAGAAAAAGGCGCACATACATGTGATAATGGAGATGTTGGGAGTTGCACACTTAGAGGAGATGGGGTCATTGAGAAAGAAATATAAGAAGGAAGTGAAGATGATGAAGAGGATGTGTAAGTCGTATGGGGAGATGAGGAACCTCATGGTGATACATTTGAGCCATCATATGGTAACACCCTTGACTCTATTAGTACTAGCACTTTTTATTACACTTTTGTCAATACTCTTAGAAATTCTTGTGCTCAATCTTGGGGTGATATGTGTGACGACCTTGATGTTTGTGATGATAGTGTTGTTACTACTTGTGTTGATCTATGTGTTTGATAAGCACCCAAGATAACTAGAAATTAGGGTCTAAGTTAGGGTTTATTTAGTAGTGTTTATCATCCTTTTGTGAATAACTTATGGAGTTTTTATGCTCTAATGCGTAGGTCTTGTGCAAAACTATTTCTTCGGTGTTTTCAAGTGTTTTTATAGGTCACGGGAACCGTTAGGCAAGACATGAGGACTTAACGAGCACACGGAGCGAAGAAGGAGTCCCAGGGCAAGCTGGAAGGCCACTCCACGCATGGAGCCCGCGTGGACGGGGAGTGCGGAGCTAATTAATGAAGGGGGAATTTTGGGAAGGCTATTTAAAGGTTTAGTTAGAAATTTGTAGGAGGATTGGATCATTTTCAGATTACACTTTTTAGATTAGCAATTTTACATTCAAGAGCTTTGTAGAGAGAGAAAGGAGATTATCTTCCATTGATCCAAGTTTGAAGAACAAATGTTACATTGAAGTTGTATTTCATTTCTAGTAGGTAAATCTCATTCATAATCTAGTTTTCTATTTCAATTGTGTTTGCAATTTACATTCCTTGAATTCAATTAGGTTTTTGTGATTTCAACTGCATAAGATGAGTAGCTAATCTCATTGAGGGATTGAATTGCGCAGTGTTGTGCATGCCTAGTGTTGATCTTCAATTCTAATTTTTGGAAGTTGATTCATTCTATTTTGGAATTCTATTCTTGTTCTTTGATTGTAGCTTTGATTTGATTCTAAGAGTTTTTGGCCAATCTCTTGGAAGATTGAGACCTTAATCTAAGCATGATTAGTGATTTGTATTGAGGTTAGCTTTTGCAATCACGAATCCTATGGAAATCTAAGTGTAGATTAGTAGGAAGGTGTTGAAGCCAAAGTGTTTGATGAAATGCCTCTAATGTTTTTGGTAACCTAATAAGTATTCCTAAGCTAGAGAGCCTTAGTACACTAGTTGTGGAAAATGATTGAGAATTAACACCCTTGAATAGCTAAATTCGTCGAATCAACATTCCCTTGCTTAAGTCACACGGTGAGGCATCACAACCGAGCATGATTCATTCCCTTGTTTCATTCAATTGCTTGTTTCATTCTTTGTTTACTCTTGTGATCCAACTCTTTACCAAACAATGTTTACTTTGTGCACCATGACAACCTCCCAAATAAATTCCACTATGCATTCATTTGACTAATGGCTAATTAATCTTTCGCATTACCTCCTTCGAGACCGACACTCGGGGAGTTTATCTCTTCGTTTTATTCTTTTGAAACCTCTATCCCACCACCACTAAACTTTACAAATTAACCAGTGTTCATTCTTGTATTGAGTTTGGAAACATTATTTGTTGATGTTGTTGGTGAAGTAAAGGAAGTTGAGGATGGAATGAATGCCGATGATTTAGAAATGAGAGAAAATGAAAATGTTGAGAAAGATAAGGTGAGTATTGAAGAAGTTAAAAATAGTGAAGAAGTTGTGGAGAAACATGTGTTACGTTGATGGAGGAGAATAAAAAGATAAGAGAAGAAAGTGTGGAAGAAGAGGTTGAAAATAATGAGAGAGAAAAAAAAAGAAAAGAATGAAAGAAAAGAAAAAGAAGAAATGAGGGAGGGATCTAAAAAGGCGTTTGAAGTGGTAAGTTGCTTAAGTGGAAGGAGGTTGTGCCAAACACAAGAGTTCGAGAGTTTATGGATACCTTGCACTTAACAGCATACCTTGAGGAGAGAGTGGATGGGGCTAAAGCCTAAAGGTCTAGTCCTCATCCAAGTATGCTTGAATAATGGATTGAAAGTTGCGTCAAGCCAAATACGTTAAACATGGTGCTTCTTGGGAGGCAACCCAATGTTATCTTACTTTTTGTTGATGTTTTTTCCATTGTTTGTGTGATTTTTCATTTGATAGGTAATCTCTTATTGGTTCATGATCTTCTAGAAGGCAGAACTTTGGTGGAAAAACAATTCACTTATTTCAACTATCACTCCAAGAGAGTTCCCTACACCCTCTAATCCCTATTCTTACATAATTTGACCATGGCCCGTTCATATGATTGCTTCATTGTTGCATGCCCCACCACATTTTGTCCCCACCCCCACACTAGTTGCTTGCCTAATAATTTGTCTTGCTTGAGGGCAAGCAAGGTCTATGTGTGGGGAGGGTTGAGATTTTTGTGAGTACCATGTACCTTCTTTCTGGTCATACTTTTCTAAAGACTAGGTAGATATGATGTGCATTTGAATGCATGGATGTGTTGTTGTACCTTCTACCTTGCATTTGTTGAGAAAGGGGTCTTATAGACTCAATTGGTTGAAAAATTTTGGAAATCACCTCTTACACCATTGTGAGGTTTGCATAGGACTCAAGCTAAGTAGGGTTACATTTATTTTTGTGCTTGCATGGATTCATCTTCCTTTTACTTGGACCTCGGTATCTTGGATCCTTCGAAGTGGGAGTGTGCACAAGATTGCATTGTGAAAAGATAAGGTGCAGTGGCAAGACTCGAAATTGAAACAAATTTTTGGTATGTCATGGGGCAAAAGGTGAGTTCTTTTTATGTGAGCTTTTGTGATCCCTACTCCCAATGAAAAGGCAAGAGGGGTTGAAAAAGGAAAGAGTCAATAGAAAAAGCTAAAAGAGACTTTGAGTTATCCTTGCTTGAGAGGGGAAAACATGAGGTGAGCTATCTTGTTAGGATTTGGGCAATCACTGCATGGTCTTCGAAAAAGCCTAGAGCTCTACATGAAGCTGATTAACCAAACGACGTTATCTTAAAAGATGATAATAAGAAAGAGTAATGATCTCGTCAAGCCAAAAGGTGAGGAGTGGTCCATGGCATACCCTCACTTACTTTATTGTTGGATTTTTGGGGCCAAAGGTGGAAGGTTTGGAAAGCTTGTGCACATCGTTCTCGCTAGTCGGCTCGGCCTTGTAGGCCTTTGAGGTTGTGGATTGAATCGTCCCTTTGCTTGTGTATAAATTTGTTTGAGAGGTGTCCCATGAAAAACAAGGAGTGATCTTGGGATCTTTGGTATCTTTAAATTTTGATCCAATTGAGGGTGTCACACTCACTTCACCACATCTTCAAGGTAGGGAGATGAACAACACATTCTTGACTTCTTGTGCATCGTTTATTTGCATAATCTTTGGAGGAGTATGATTGTTTTGATGGTACTTGGCAATTCCATTTGCTTGTCTTGGGTTTGTCTTGCTTGAGGGCAAGCAAGGACTAAGTGAGGGGAGATTTGATAATTGCAAATTCTTAGTACTTTTATGTGCACAATTGATATCAAACTCGTATGATTTCATGATAATTGGAAGCTAAGTATGCGCTTATTTGATTCTTTTGTGTCATTTCGGTGATTTGAAGGCATGGATTGTAACATCATGTAAATTGGAGCTCAATTCAATGTGGTTTGAAGTCATCTTGACACAAAGGCATGTTCCAAGAGTCAAGAGAGGCCAAGAAAGTGAAAATGAGCAAGTTGGAAGTATCATGACACGACCCGAGGACCCACAAGAACAAAGGATATGAAGAAATATGCATTTTGGAGTGAAAATGAGAGCTCATGTTGGTGGTTAGTCTTTCAGATCCATTTATTGGACTCGATTAGCATATCTTAGCTCTCCAATGAGCTACAGTCAACGACAGATCACTTCATTCATGAGTTGAAATCTCCCGGTAAAAGTTATATTATGTTACACTTAATGGAATCATTAGACAAATCTTGGTCAACGTGCGACAAATCCTCTCAAGACAAACAATAGATCCAAGGTCAACCAGCAGATGTACGTCCGAAAGATATCAGTACGAAGAATACTTATTTGTCCTTCCCAAAGGAATCTCGACTTCAAGATTTTTCATTATATGTTATAGACTTACCTTTAGGATTATAATCATTCCATTCACCTAAAAGGCAATTGGTTTTACCCTAAGGCCAATTACATATAGCGAAAAATTGAGAGATGACAACTTTTGGACACCTACCATCTCGATCAGAAGGTGCTAATGAGAAAATTTCAAATGTTCAAATCTTAGCTCCTTCAGTTATATTTATAGAGATACTTCTAAAGCATTTTAGAGCTAGCAACTTGAGAAAATTGTTGGGATTGCAAATATTTGAAAGACATTCCTAAGCACTCAAATGTTTCAAAGAATCACTTAGATTATGTCCAATAGCCTTCAAGACTAGGATTGAAGATCCTTCTCTCAAGGAGACTTGGTGGACAACTCTTGATGACGAAGACAAGCAGTGAAGAATGCACAATTTGATGTTGAAAGCCATTTGGAGGATTGCCAAAGAAAGGGGGTTAACAAGTAACCTAGTTGGTTGAGTTTGCAACTATTGTGAATCTTTCTCTTGTTTTTACACAATACTAGTGAAACTTCCTTGTGCTAAGGAGAAGAGTGTAGTTGGGAGTTCGTGAATCACTATTTAAAAAATATGACTCAATCTCTCTAACCTAACTCTCTCCATTATATTGTTGTTGTTTAACTCAAACAAAAAAAAAACACAAAAAAAAACAAAAAAAAAAAAAAAACAAAAAAACACACACACACCATATTCAAAACTTCCACAAATGCTACAAAATTCAACATAGGCAAGCTGAAGCCTGTTATTGTGATTTGAACTATAAAATTTATTTTACGAAAATGTTAGCAAATTAAAGATAATTTTACCAACCCCACCCCCCCCCTCCCCCAGACTTTGTGCTTGCTCGAGACCAACAAGTGGTATTTGAACGATTGTTTGCATGAAGATCTTGAAATTTTCAAAAACCCTTTAATTTGTAGCAATTTTCTAAAAATCATTTTTTTAAATGTCAAATTAAATTTGAGTTCAATACAAAAATATTCTCAAGCTGAATTTGATGAATGGCTATTCGCATGCAGATTCTTCACACCAATCATTTGAACGACTTTTTTCACCAAGATGCATATTCTTCACTATTTGCCTTTGTCATTGTCAAGGGTACCCACAAAGTCGCCTTGAGAAAAACATTATAATCCTTAAAACAAGAAACTAATCTTAAAGATTGGGTTAGATAGAATTACGACGATTCCTTGAAGCGTTTGAGAGTATATGAATGATTTTTAATGCTTTAATTTCAACTCTCAAGTTAATTAACTCATTGTCTTCAAGAACACTGTTATGCCAATCAAGATCTTTCGAAACTAAGGCTCAAATAAGGCATGATCCTAATTTTTTATCTATACAAGATAAATTTGGTGAGTCTAAGTCCTTAAAATATATCAAATTACACCTAATTTGGTTTTTTTAAGAAAAGATATTAAATACATTAGATGTTTGTACTTACGTTAGTACAGGAGCATATTGTCTATAATTTTTAAAAGAAAAAAATATTACCTATTTATACCTGTTAAGGTACAGGCACGTATTGTCAAATTTTAAAAAATAAAGAATAACCTTTACACATTTATATTCTCAAAAAAAAAAACCTTTACACATTTATCAAGGCAAGTACGTAACCACAGAGGCGTAAATTGATGCTTTTTGTATCTGGTGACATATTTGTCTATAATAGTACAGACACTATTGTCCACTGATACATACGCAAATGGCAGTTTTATACTAATCAATCTCTGGCCGTTGTCATTACACTTTACATCATCAAAATTTAATATATACCTTATTCCTAAGAGCATCCTTATCAGTTGAGTTATTTCGCGGTAATTGAGGAGTTTTTGTAAGTGTGATTAGGAAAGAGAATATGAGAGAAAAGAAAAAAAGAGAAAAAGAAAATAGAAAAGAAAAAAAATTCTGACAATTTAAATAAAAAAAAACAAAAAAAAAAACGAAAAGGTGGTATAAAGTCAGCTGGCGGCCACTCTGACTCGCCCACACGCGCCCGCATGGGCGCGAAGTGCGCCCAACCGCGCACTTCGCGGCTGTTGTTTCTTTTTTTTTTTTTTTTTTTTTTTTTTTCTGCCATTCCTGACATTAACTCTACATTTGCAGGAGAATTATTTCTTCAAATATTATCCTTCACACCAGTTTAAGATTGCTTCTTCAAGATCATAGCCTGACATGATCCTCACAATATTTGTTGATGTAGTTGTTCTAACACACTAATAAGGGAGATGAAGATTTCTCTTTTTATTTTTTTCTATATTGGTGACGAGGGATAATCGCAACCACTACCTAGAGGTGTGCATTGACCATTGGGTAAACCTGTTCTTATCAGGGGCGGATCCAGAGGGGGAAATAATGGCTCACCCACTTATATATGTGAAGAATAAAGTCAAATGTGGAAAGTAGCTAAGGTTTGGAGTCAAGGTTTTAGCTAGCTAAGCTTTTAGCAAAGATTTCATCTAAGGTTTTAGCTAAGCTTTTAGCGAAGGTTTGGAACAAAGGCTTGAGCTAAGTTTGCATTAAAGAATTGTGCCAGGAGTAGATTTGTATTAAATAAGTTCGGTTGCATTAAATGTTTGCAGGAATTTTAAATCTCTAGGCAGACAATTCTATGCACACAAATCTAAGGCTAATATTCACTTGGGCTTGCTATAAATAGGCAATCCCTCTTCATTGTAAATCATCTCATCTCACATAAATAGATATCATATATAGCAAAGTATCTTCAGAAAGACAGAGAGTTACATTATATTTGTAACTCCTATTGTAATATTTTTTTTTGTTGCCAATATAGAAAATTCTTCTTCAAAATTTCCTTATTGTGTCATTTGTGTGTATGATTTATTCTAAATCTCACACTAGAAATATTCTTAATATTTTCAGCCCAAGTTGTTATTGTAATTAGGTAGTGTTAACTTGTATCGATCCTAACAAGTCGTATTAGCTAGAGCCCCAAGATTTGAATCAAGAACACCACTTACAATGACATCAAAGTATGAGATTGAAAAGTCCAATGGGAACAATTTCTCATTGTGGAAAATGATAATGAAAGTAGTTCGCAGGAAAGATAACTGCGTAGCAACAATTGGAGAAAAACCAGCTAATTTCACTGACGATGCCAAGTGGACAGAAATCGATAGCAACACTATTGCAAATCTTCACTTAGCACTCGCTGATGAAGTACTGTCAAGTGTGGCAGCAGAGAAATGTACGACAAAAGAGATATGAGATACTCTCATAAAGTTGTATGAATCCAAATCACTACACAAATAGAAGTGAATGAACGTGATGAAATTTTACTCCAAAGTCTACCGGATTCATATGATCAACTCATTATCAATCTAGTCAACAACAAGGAACTACTTTTCTTTGATGATATTGCAGTTGTAGTTCTTGAAGAAGAAAGTTGGCACAAAAACAAAGAAGATAAAGTTGGAATCTCACAACAAACTCAGGCGTTGACAGTGATAAGAGGAAGATCAACGGAGTCTAGCTCCAGTGGGAGTCAGAACCGAGGTAGATCAAAATCGAGGAGTAAGAAGAATGTCAAGTGTTTTCATTGTGGCAAAAAGAGGCACTACAAAAGTGAGTGTTGGCAGGTCAAGAAGGATGCCAAAGGCAAAAATCCTGAGACATCAAATGATCAGGGTTGTGTTGTGAGTACATTAGATGGAGGCAAAGTTTTATTTAGTGAAGCAACAACAATTGTTGAAGGCATGAAAAAGTCTAGCTAATGTTTGGGTCATGGACTCAGGAGCAACATGACATATGACTTCACGGAAAAAATGGTTTCATGAATATGAACATGTCTCTGGAGGATTAGTGTTCGTGGAAGATGATCATGCCTTAGAGATTGTTGGTATTGGTACTATTAAACTAAAAATGCTTGATGGTACTGTTCAGACTTTCCAAGAGGCACGACGACACGTGAAAGACCTGAAGAAAAATCTATTGTCTCTAGGATAATTAGATAGTCATGAAAGTAAAATTCATATTCAAGATGGGATCATCAAAGTAACCAAGGGCGCGCTTGTTGTGATGAGAGCTGAAAAGATAGCAGCCAATTTATACATGCTTAAAGGATAAACACAACTACAAGGAGAAACATCTATTGCATCAGATAATTTGATAGAGGAATCAATGATGGTGTGACATCAAAAACTTAGCGACATGTTAGAATGAGGTCTAAAGATTCTTGCTGATCAACACCTTCTTCCAAGGCTAAAAAAGGGTTTCATTACCTTTATCTGAGCATTGTGTTACAAGTCAGCAACATAGATTAAAGTTCGAGAACTCTAAAGCAAGAAGCAAAGCTATCCTGGCCTGGAGCTAATCCACTCCAATGTTTGGCAAGCACCAGTTATATTCCTAGAAGGTGTAAAGTATATATTTTGTATCCTTTATTGGCAACTACTCAGGAGATGTTAGCTGTATCTAGTCAAGCGGAACGCATATATATATTTGAAGTTTTCAAAACAAAATGGGGTGGCAGAGCGGATGAACAAAACCTTATTGGAAAGAACAAGGGCAATGTTGAAGACTACAAATTTGGCAAATTAATTTTGTGCTGAAGTAGTCAAAAACGCCTATTATGTGATCAATCGGTCACAATATAATCAACCACAATTGATCTGAAAATGCCAATAGAAATGCGGAGTGGTAATCCATCTAGTTATTCTCACTTACATACATTTGGGAGTCCGGCATATGTGATATACAACACTCAAGAAACATAAAAACATGATCCAAAATCAAGAAAATATGTTTTCTTAGGGTATGTTGATGGAGTGAAGGGGTATCGCTTGTGGATACCACTGTCCATAATGTTATCATCAGTAGGGATGTTGTATTCGTAGAGGACAAGGTACAAGAAAGTGAAAACACTGGGAAGGAGAAACAAGTGACAACTACATTACAAGTTGAAGGAAGGAAGGAAGAAGTAATTCCAGTTTCCTCTGAAGCAACAATAGAGCATGTTGGTTTGTAGGTTGAACAAATCTCTATACGGTCTCAAACAAGCGTCGAGATGTTGGTATAAGAGATTTGATTCATTCATTTTGAGCCTTGAATACAACAGATTTAACTCAAATCCTTGTGCATATTGCAAGAGATTTGATGATAATCAGTTTATCATTTTGTTGTTGTATGTTGACGATATATTGGTAGTATGCCCCAATAATGATCGTATCACAGAGAGATGAATGCTCAATTGGCTATGGAATTTGAAATGAAGGACTTGGGACCAGCAAACAAGATTCTAGGGATGCAAATTCACCGAGACATAAATAATAAGAAGATTCGGCTCTCTCAGAAGAATTATTTGAAGAAAATCTTGCGGCCTTTCAACATGCAAGATTGTAAGCCAATTTGTACCCCTCTTTCTATTAATTTGAAGTTATCCTCAAGCATAAGTCCTAGCAACGAAGCAGAGAGGATGGAATGTCTCGAGTATCGTATACATCAGTAGTGGGCAGTTAAATGTTTGTTATGATCTGCACTAGACCAGGCATTGCACAAGCAGTGGGAGCAGTCAGTCGATACATGACAAATCCTGGTAGAGAGCATTGGAGTGCTGTGAAGAAGAGGATCCTTGGATATATCAAGGGTACCTCAAATATGGCATTGAGTTATGGAGGATCAGACTTCATTATTAAATGCTATGTTGATTCAGATTATGCAGGTAATCTTGATTTTAGTAAATCCACTGCGGGTTATGTGTTTACTCTTGCTAGCGGAACAGTAAGTTGGATCTCGAAGTTGCAGTCAATTGTAACAACTACAACGACAGAAGCATAATATATAACTGCTACTCAAGCTAGTAAAGAGGCAATATGGTTGCAAATTATATTGGAGGAACTCGGGCACATGTTAGAGAAAGTGACTCTATTTTGTGACAGTCATAGCGCTTTGTACTTGACAAAGAATCCAGCATTTTATTCCAAGACGAAACACATACGGGTTCAATATCACTTTGATTGTGAAAAGGTGGAAGAAGAAAGTGCGGATATACAGAAAACACATACTAATTTAATTAAAGATAACCTGGCAGATACGTTAACAAAGCCTATTACCAATGATAAATTCGTATGGTGTAGATCCATAATTGGCCTAACAAGTATGCAAGTAGCAAAGAATGGGCAAAAAGGATGAAGATCCCCATTGTGATTTTAAGTAGGAGATTTGTGAAGAATAAAGTCAAATGTGGAAAGTAGCTAAGATTTGGAGATAAGGTTTTAGCTAAGCTTTTAGATAAGGTTTGGAACAAATGCTTGAGCTAAGGTTTGAGCTAAGTTTGCATTAAAAGAATTGTGTCAGGAGTAGATTTGCATTAAATAAGTTAGGTTGCATTAAATATAGAAATTCTTCTTCAAAATTTCCTTATTGTGTGTGTGATTTATTTTAAATCTTACACTAAAAATATTCTCAATATTTTCAGCCCAAACTGCATGCTATTGTAATTAGGTGTTGTGAACTCATATTGATCCTAACCATATATACGTATGCTTATATATACATATATAGCAGTAACTTATATATAAAAACAACATATATATATATATATATATATATATATATATATATATATATATATATATATATATATACTTGATGTTTAAGTAGCTTAGTTGGTTTTTCATTAAAATTTGTTACCATATGTCTTGAGATTAAGCCTTTACCCTTCACAATATGAGGAGAGTATATTTGTGATTTATATCCAATTTTTAATATTTTGTTATAGATATTTTAGAATTCATTTGAACTCCGGGCCCGCAAAAAATAAATAAATAAATAAATTGATGGATCCATCATTCCATCCTTGGTTCTTAAGTGATAGTCTGCTATATTATTTTCTTAGATCAAGATCATGTTTTTTAATAAACAAGGTTCATTATAAAATTGAAGTTTGCAACTTACACATAAATTCCATATTGATATAAGCGAATATGTGATCTTGTATTGCAATTATTGAAACAAATAAAATAATTTGAAATATCATAATTTGGGAATAGAACTTTTGGTACCTTGGGAGGTGGCAGATCATCACTACGTTTGTTGTAGTCCTCCTGGAGGTGTTGAAGGTATGCTTTGTGATCTTCGCAAATAATGGTTTTCACTTTTTCCTTAATGGATTGGATCTCACTGGCAACATTATTGAGCTTTCCACAAAGCCGAATCTTATCAAAAGCTTTTGCCAATCCACTCTTCTTCTCCTGTGCAAAGTAGTTGGAAACCGCATCCCTGGCTTCATGCATATGTGTTCCGAATTGTTTTACTATTAGTCTCAAAAGACGGTGTTCGTTGGCCAGTGGGCTCTTGCAAGCTACCACCAAGATCTCAGTAAACGTTTTGATTTCAGAGGTTATGTCCTCTATCTCAGACTTCATAATGTGGTTCACAATATTATTGTCTCCTACAGTTTGAACTAGCACGTTTACCGCCTGCTCTACTTTCTCTATCGCTTTGTCAAAGCCTATCGGTCTCTGTATCTGTGAAGAAATACCAAATTGAATGTGATATAGCTATAGACTACAGTGGAACATGCTCATATATATATACGTACACACACACAAATCTAAAAACCATAATGGAATTTATCATATCGCATTTATTTCTTTTTTTTTTAATACTCTAAAGGAGAATTAATTGAATATTTAAATATATTTTTTTTAAATTTCTTATGATATCTCTTAACTTACTCTATATTTTATTGATTACCTAAATACTGCTTAGATAAAATAAATTTTTAGGTGCAGTTATTCCACTTGATCACAAATTTTTTGCATAATATTCTTTTTTTGTCCATGTTTAGGATTCATATGATTTCTTTTGGATTACCCAAATTATAAATTCTACAATTACGAATTTTATCACTTTTTTTTTAAAAAAAATTTATATACTATTATTTAAAAAAAAAACTGTTTCAATATAATGATTTTAACATTGAGTAATAATATTGGATACTTTATTTGTGTGTATAGAGCTTTGAAAAAAATAGTGGATAGATAAGTTAGGTGGAAGTATGTAAGTAATAATAATAATGATTATAGATTAGATTAGGTGTGCTATTTTATTTGGAACAAATCTAGAAAACAAGAAAAAACTATTTTACAAATCTTTTGTTAGATTGGAAATAGAAAAATAATTTTCGAAATAGAAAATGAAAAAAATGATAAACAAATACATTTTCTATTTTTATTTTTCTAGATATTAAACACATCACAATACACTTTTTCTCTATATAGATTCAAGTTTAATTTTCTTCTCCTTATTCTAAATTATATTGTTCTCTGTTTTTTTCTTTAATTTATTTATGCAATTAACAGAATATGATCATATTTTCTAATTGCTGAAACAAATTTGAAATATGATAATTTAACAATAGCTTTTGTGGTACCTGGACAGTTACTAGCAGAACATTGCTTCCGCTCATTTTGGTGAGGGAGTGAAGGTCATTTTCGTGTTGTTGGCGAAACATATTCATCTTTGACCTAACAGACTGGATCTCACTCGCAAAAGATTTGACATTTCTCTTATATCTTAGTACCAAAAACTTTGTGAGGTTACTGGTGAAAGTTTTTATAATGAAGTATCTCAGAGCCGCATCCCGGGCTTCATTCACAATATTTTGAAAGGTTTTCACCATCAAAACATCGACAGATGCAATTGGATTCTTGTAAGCTTCCTGGAGCTTCGCATTAAACGTTTGGATATCGAAGCTCACATCCTTTAACTCCGAATATAAGCCAGGATGCCCATCACTAACCCACTCTACACAATTAGCCATTAACAATATTGTTTTCTCTATCATCGTGTCTGTGTCTTCCGTCATTGGTCCCTCCCCCTGAAGAATTAAGAGATGCATTTAATATCTGATAGATGCAAATTAAATGAAGGGTTTTATATTTTCATGTTTTTAAAACATAACTTACAATTTTTATTTTTTTTTAAATATTACTCCCTCCATTATTAAAATTTAATTTCCATAAAATTAAAATTACTATTATTACTATAAATAATTTATATATTTAGAAATTACATTAAAAAAATACTATTTCACATACAAAAAAGTTCAAAAAAATACGAAAATCTTCAAAAAAAAAAAACAAAAAATAATTAGTTTAACCAATAAATAGTAAACAAAACAAGTAAAATGTGACAAATGAAATATTATTACAGCGGCTCTATTTGGTATGCCGAACTAAGGAAAATTATTTTGTGGACTTGGGTCCAAATATACACAATTTACCTACTAAATGTTCATAATGTATCTTTTAAAAAATCACAATGATGACCCTATATTGTATTCGTAAATTTTTAAAATTTAAAAAGTAAAAACACAATTTATATTCTAGAAGTTCTTAATTCAAATACTAAGAATACATAATTTAAGACCAGTAAGGTGAACTCTGGTTTATGGTATAACAACACTCAGATTAAAAGTTAGCAAGTTTTTTTTTCTTTTTTTTTTAAAAAAACTAGCTAATAATGGGAAAGCTAGTAATTACTTGCTAAAAGTTCAAAACTATTTAAACAAGCTAATCGAAGGTAGAAGTTTTTGGTAAAACTAAATGTTAAAAAAGCTGTAGATATGAACAGATAGTACAATATATAATTTTACGAAGGAAATTAGAAGGAGAGAAAAAGAAAAAGGAAAAACAAGGAGAAAGAAAAACGAGTAAAAATGAGATAGGGGGAGGGAGATAATTTTAATTAAAGAATAGTAGTATATGTTATTTTAAAAAAAATCTATATGAATTAATAATAATAATAATAATAATAATAATAACAATAACAATAACAACAACAACAACAACAACAACAACAACAACAACAATAATAATAATAATAATAATAATAATAAACGCTTATTATGTCTTATTATAGCATTGGAGAATAAATTCGAATTAGAGCTTATTTTAACTTGGTCAATTTTTACAAAATAGAGCTTAGAACTTATTATTAACTTACAAGTAGTTATAAATTTTAAAATAAAATTTGCTGCCAAATAAAGTCTAAATGTTAATTAATATGATGCAAATTCTGCGAAATTACGAGTGTCTATAGATTGAGGAAAATTAATTAGACAAACACACCAAGTCAATTGTTTGTAGAAAACCCTATTAATGGTACATACAATCAGCTATTCCAAACACAATAACAATAGAGGTAAACAACTGGGTGAAGTATAATTTTACCATTTTAGGGGGTATGAGGAGCTGGAATCCACAGTTTTTGAGCTGCTTTTCTTTGACCTCTTTTGCAGACTGAAGGGCACTTTCACTCATGTGAAACAATTCCATCACCTCAAGGGTATGAACATTAGCAAAAGCTTCTGGAATTTGTTGTAGGGAGCTACAATTTCGAAGGATTAGACTTCGTAAAGCTGGGAAGCTATTTTCTGTGGCCAACTTCCAAATTGTTAGGTTGGTCCTTCCAATGCGCAAATATTGAAGGCGTTTGAAAACAACATCATTGCTTAGTTCCCAATTCTCCCCCTTGAATGCATAGTCATCCAACTTTAACACCTCAAGCTCCTCCAACGACCCCAATACTCTCATGTCTTTCCACTCAAACAGTGTGCCGGAGAAGCTCAACTTTTTTAGCCTTGGTGCATCCACGATCCCACTTGGGAAAGTTAACACTTTATCATACTGGCCATAGAGCTTCAAGTTTTCAAGGCGTTTTAGATTTTCGAATAAAAAACTTACTACCGGTTCCTTTAGAAATTCTGATAAATCCCCACGAACACCTAATTTTTGGAGATTGGGGGTCTTCTCAAAGAACTCTTTTGTGCAATTTGTTGGCGATATTGTAGAAAGTGTGTGGATGTCTTTTCCTCCGGAGTTAGTTGTGCTTCTCTTTGGAGGAAAGGGTAATTGCACGGATGTATTGGTGTGTACATGCCTTAACTTATTCATGTTCCATATGCCTTTATCAATTTTTAGTTTCCATGATGTGGTTTCGATCACTAAAGTCTCTAATCCACGGAGATTTTTGAATGATTTGGAGAGAGAATTGAGATTAATGGTTTTGATAGCAAGATACCTAAGGAGATGTAAGTTGTAAAGCTCATCCGTTTTGAACTTATCATCAGCAAATTCGATGGAGAATTCAATGTTCAACACCCTAAGAAGCGGAAAGGCTTTTGGGATGGTTGCTAAATCCTTTGTTGTAAAAACAAATGTCTCACTGTTTTGTGAGGGAAACAACAACAAAGAACGGATATGTTTGCCAAATGGACATAAACTCCTCCCCTTTTGGTTGTAGGAATTGATGAGGACATCACATTTTTTTTGAGTAAAGGAGTGGAAACAAAGACGACGAGTTGAAGAAATATTCACATGAGGAGTTGAAGAAGTATTCTCATCTAATCTTTGCCCCTCATCCATTACATGGAACAAATTTATCCTTGCACCTTCACTTTTGCAAAACTCATGCAATGTGTTGTGGATAGAACACGTTTTTATTTGCCCATTTACTCTTCGTTTTTTCACCATCACAAGATTTCTATCCACAAGATCATTCAAATATTTTTCAGCTTCAACTTCTGCCTCTAAAGCATACCCCTGCTCGTCTATTGTTGGAATGAGTTCTTCAGCAATCCACAAGCGAATCAACTTCCAAACAACAATCTCATGCCCAATGGGAAAACATGCAAAATATAGGAAGCAATTTTTCAATTTCTCATCAGGCAAATCATTGTAAGTCATTTTTACTCGGTTACGGTAGATTTGGCCTTCTTGATTAATTTCTAAAAAAGGATTTTCAGCAACCCGTTGCCAGTCAACAATATTCCTACGTTGACGTAGAATACCAGCTACCGCTACTAGAGCTAGTGGTAATCCATTGCATCTATTTGCTACTTCTTTCCCCACCTTTTCTAATACTTCGTCACTGTATCCCTCTGTACCAAAAGCATTATTTTTCAATAGCAACCAACCTTTCTCATTGCTTAACTTTTCTAAATTATGAGATTTCCAGTTAGAATCAACTACATTACCATATGGGGAGGTCACCAAGACCCTACTTCCTTTCAAGTTTGTAGGGAATACAACTTTAAAAGAATCCCAATCTTCTTTTTTTCGTACATCATCCAATACAACAAAATACTTTTGATTCTTCAAAAGTTCACATATTTCACGTGCCAACCCTTCTTCAGTCATCATGCTAATGTCCTTTGTACTGCTAGTAATTTGACAGAGGATGTCAATGAATTTTTGTTTTCTATCAAAACCTTGCGAAACATGAACCCAAATGTACTCCTCAAAATTTTCGTTAGTAATGCATTGATCCTCAAAAATCATCGAGGCAATTATAGTTTTTCCAGACCCAGTTATCCCCACAATTGGGATGACAATAAAATTATCAGATGCCTCTATAAAACCCTTTATGGTCTTCAAATCATTTTCAAATCCAAATACTTTGTCTTTCTCTACTGTTGGTCGAACCTAAATAATTGAAGGATCAATCAAAATCTATACTAATCAAGGGCTAATTAAAGTGATAAATACAAATATTCAATTAAGCTCATTTCCAAATCATTATTAGTATGAATTGTTTACTCTTCAAATGCTCATCAAACCATCTTTTATTTGAACAAGTTATAATTTTACTTTATCCCGTCCCCCTCTCTCTCTCTCTCCCTATATATATATATATATATATATATGGGTGTACTCAGGTGTGAACCCTCGTCCAGGAAAGAAATGAGAACCCTTCGCAGCCATTCACGTGTCCAGATCAACGAATTAGATGTAATTTTAAAAGAACAATGCAGTGATATTTTCGTAAATAACTCAAACTTTGGTGCAACTAATTGGGTTATAAGTGCAAGTAGTTGGTACACATTTGCAAGTAAAATGTACAACTAAAATCACTTACAAGTGCAAGTAATTTATCTTGTTAACATTCGTGCACCTAGGTGCACATAATTATAACGTTAGGTGTGACTAGTTATAACATTAAGTGCACTTAGTATTGATGCTCAGTGTATATTTTACTTGCACATGTAATACATTTTACTTGCACTTGTAATATAATTTATTTGGACTTAGGTTCACTATATGAAACTGCTACTTGCACTTGTAAATTGTACTCCCTCAGTCCCGATTTGTTTGTCCACTTTACTTTTAGCACGCATATTTATGAAACAATAGAAAAGGACATCACTTTCCAATTTTACCCTTCTTGCTAAAACACCACCCACTTCCATCCTAGCATGTTTCTTCTTGCTTGTGATTTTGTAAAAGCCAAACCTCAAAATGCAAATTACGCAAGCAAGAAATGGGAAGTTTCTTTCTTTGTTTTCTTTTTTTTTTTTTGGTGTGGAAACGAAATGGAAAGTTTTTGAAAAGTGGAGTTGAAGAAAAATGAAAATAATGGTGATAGACTACTTCACAGAACTAGATAAATAGGAATCCGCCATGGAGTTTAAAAAGAAAAAAAAAAAAAAAAGGAATCCGCCATGGAAATGGACATAGATCTAGATCAATGATATGGAAGTTGTATAGATCTTTAGCAAGATTTCCTCTGTGGCGCAACTGAGCACCATCGCCTCACCGATGAAAAAAATTCTCCTTTCTTGTAGCTAAACGAATCTCTATTGACTACGGAGTATATATTGTGTCTATGAATATTTTCTAATTTTGTTGAAGGAGATGAGAGCACAGAGATTTAAGTTTGAAAAAGAAAAGCATGAGGAAGTCTGAAATGGGTTTACAGAATACATAATGAAAGAGATAATGGTTTGAAAAAGTAAAATGTGGAAAACACAAGAAAGGTACACATTTTTCAATAAAGTAAAAAAGCATTCTGATTGTTTTGAAAGGCCACAAGGGTAGTTTGGGAAAAATATAGAGATAGTAGTGTTTATTTTAGGAAAGTGGACAGAATTTTGGGACGGATTAAAAAGGAAAGTAAGACAGGTAAAATGGGACGGAGGGAGTAATACATTTTACTTGTATTTTGATGTTCAATTATTTACAAAAATGTCACTGTATTTTTTTTATTTAAAAATCCATGTTTCTGATCCATTAGATCTGGACAGATGGATGGATGACATGCGTTCTCATTTCATTCCTTGGTGAGTGGTTTGCACCAGAACGCACTCCATATATATATAATTACATTCTAGTAAAAACATATGTTAAAATAAAAACATATGGATGTATTGGCGCCGTTGGATGGTTATTTCGGACGATCTAGATTTAATCTCGCAGGGATGCATTTTTTTATTCCTTCAGCGCAGTTTGTATTGTAGTCTAGGGTATTTTGGGTATTTTAGTCAGTCTTCTAGTGGGGAGTAACGTGTTGGGATTAGAAGTTTCTCATTCACGCGCCGGTTTTGTAGGGTTCCTTCGCAATCTGCCTTCCTCGTTCGCGTTTGGACTGCTATGTCTTCTTCCCTTCGCGTGGTGGTGTTGGTTTGATTCCTCGCTCTACATGAAGCAATGGTCGACGGTGGGGGGCCGCGGTATGGCGAAACGACGGGCTCCACAGTCCAGGGGTTCCGCTTTAGGTAATTTTATCTCGTTTTCGATTTCTGTAATTTTATTTAATTCGGGCCGGTGTTTGTGTGTGATGTATTGGTTCGTTGCTCTTCGTGTACTCGGTGTGTGGCTGGTACACCAGAATTTGGGTGAGTTGGTTTTTTTTTTTTTTTTTTTTTTGGGAAAATAGGGAAATTACGGTGGGGCTGTGATTTTGGGGATTTTGTTTGTGCAGGCTGCATGTGCGTCGGTCAGGGGTGTGTAGTTTTCTCTCTTCCTTGTTTGGTATTGACGGCTAGTGTAGGACATGGTCGGGGGGGGGGGGGGGGGGGGG
>NC_044930.1:9065511-9106822 GCF_003576645.1 Ipomoea triloba
GGGTCGTAGGTGTTTTGGCCGGTAGTTAGTAATGCGGGTTCCTTAGTTTGGTATGGTGCAATTCATTTTTGTTCAATTTATACATTATAGTTCGATGTGGTTATGTTTTGGTGGTCTACAATTCACTGTTTTATGCTTTTCAAAATGATTATGTGTGTTTGGTGTTTTTTGTTGGTGTTGGACGTGTGGATTTAGGTGTGTGCATGTTTGTTTGTTGCTGTGTGCATACGCATGAGTGAAAATTCAGTGTATTGCACTTTTCAAAATGCATGTGGAGTTAAATTTAATTAATTTATTGTTATTTTACTTTGAGTAGCATTGGTGGTTGTATTTTATAAATTTTTGTCATTCTGATCTCTAGGTATGTGGATTGTGGGCTTTATTTGTACGTGTGTATCATGGTGGATGGATTTCTGTTGTGTGCACGTGGATAGGTTTATTTTTAATTTGTTTTTGGGATATCTAAGTGTTTTTGTGCATGTTGTGCGTGGCATTTTTGGTGTGTGCATGGTGGGTAAAATTCTTGTGCTCATTTCATATTCTTTCTTGTGTTTAAACTGTTGCCAATTTTGTGTTTGCAGAAGGATATGCTGTCTGAGTTTTATAGGACCATTTTTCCTGGGAGGTCTATCTTATGTCCTGGGGTGGATGGTAAGTGGATGCAAATGGCGTGGAGGGATTCGAAGAATAAGATTGACTGCGGGGTGTTTCTTATGCGTCATATGGAGACATACCTCTGTTAGGGAGTGAAGAAGTGGGACTACGGGCTTGTAAAGGGTGACACTTCAGAGTTGCATAAGTTGATGATGAGGTTTATGAAGGAGCTTTCAATTTCTGAGTACAATATTCACATATCTAGGAATTTAAGCCGGGCATACTAGTACATCAATACTCCACTTATTCGTTCATAGGGGATGGGTTTCCCACTGTTATCGGTTTTTATCTAGTTGTTGCTAATGGGTTAATTAAGTACTGATTAATGTTTTTTGTATTTGGGTTTTCTAAACATCCATTCCACTGGTTGGTGACACTATATGTTTTTGCGAAATATAGACAGTGATGGTTTTTTGTAATACACATAGTGGTGGCTGATTATTTCATTTTACGTTGTCGTTGTGCTTGGTACTTTATGTTTATTTGGGATACAAGCAGTGGTGTTCTATTCCTTTTAATCTTTGGCGTGTGTAGGCGTGTGTGCATTCACTATTTGTTGTGTGCACCTAGTGTTCACTCTATGCTTTGTGCACCGTGTGCTCACAGCCTCACACTAGTAGAGAGAGTATGCGCAGGGGTGGTTATTAGTGTGTTGGATTCCTGATCTATTCCTTTTAATTTATGCGGTGTTATGGCGTGTGCGCATTGTCTATATTCTGTGTGCACCGACTGTCTACTCTCTTAGCGGCTGTGCGCTCACATGTGGGTAGTATTAGGCTGGTCTCGTGGACAATTCGTTTTTAATTTACAGTTGGTCTATCCGTTGTATTTAGGCGTGTTCGTAGTTAGTATATGGTGTGTGCATCATGCTTTTCAGGAATTACAGGTATTAGGGGGGTGTGTGCATGGTGTATTACAGGTATTAGGGGGGTGTGCATGGGATTAACAAGTAGTAAATGTTTAAGCGTGACTCAATTGTTGTGCCTATTTATTAAACTATCGTTTAAAAAAAACTCTAGTTACAACTAAGTAATTTTAATCTTCTTCATCAATTTTGTTCTCTTCACAATTTCGGCTGTCATGGCCTGGGCCACCACATGTAGCGCACGACCTGGGCTTCTTTCCTTTCTTCTGTATTGCCTTTTCCTTATTGCCTTTGAGTCTCTTTCAGTTCATTAATCAGCTGGTAGTCATTTCGTGTGCAGCAGCGTGTGCACATCAACATGCATGCGTGTGCGTTTGGTATTTTCTTCACAAGTTCATGTGGCCGGCAGTGTGCGCTCACGTGTGTGCATGTGTGTGTGACTGGGCGTTTGCACCTCAAATTTCCTTGGAGTCGTGTGTGTGCACCGCAGTATGCGTCTGTGTGCACCAGAGTATTCGTGTGTACTGTGGTTTAAAAACTGTCACTTGCGTTGGCCGACTACTTGCGTGTGTACATGGTGCGAACAAAAAAATTCCTACGTAACATGGTGAATTGTTTTCTACGTAATTTGAACAGAAGTCATAACCAAACAGCTTTCCTCGCCGAACATAAAATCATCTTTGATATCCTAGGATGTTATTTCTCTACGCCCAATTATTATGAGATTACAAACCTGAGTTGTTAGCATCCATTCCTCGACCATTCGCATCATGGGACTTCAATTCCTCTGTTCGTCGTAGTCGGATCCGTGCGTGGGTTTTGGTTGCTTGTGTGAAACTAGTATACTAATCCTACCAAAGTTACAGTACCTAATTAGGTGACGGATTTGCATTCCAATATAACTCAATTCATTGTTCCCTATTGATTTGTCTTAATTACCCTTTGCTAGTATTAATCTTACACCTTAATTATATGTGTGCCTTAATCTGTAGCCGTGTGTTTGGTGTAATCTGATGGCCATCATTAATCCATATGTTTGTATTATAAGGGTGTTTCCATTAGAATGCAATCCTATAGGGGCACGCTCTAATGAGAACGGTTGCCCAAGAGAAAAATAAAAACCATTCACAGCCTTCCACGTGTCTAGATCAACGAATCAGATGTAATTTTAAAAAACGAAGCGATGACATTTTCATAAATAACTTGAACTTTGAGGCAAGTAAATGTGTTATATGTGCAAGTAGCTGGTTCACCTCTGCAAGTGAAAAAGTTCAAGTAAAATCACTTACAAGTGCACATATTTTCACTTACAAGTGCACCTATGTTCACTTACAAGTGCACCTATGTTCACTTACAAGTGCATGTAATTTTCTTTGTTAGCATTAGTGCACCTAGGTGCAACTAATTATATAATGTTTGGTGCAACTAGTTATAACATTAAGTGCACTTAGTATTGATGCTCAGTGTATATTTTACTTGCATCTGTAATACATTTTACTTACACTTGTAATACATTTTACTTGTACTTAGGTGCACTATATGAAACTGCTACTTGCAATTTTAATACATTTTAGTTGCACTTCGATGTTCAATTATTTATGAAAATGTCAGTGCATTTTTTTAAAAATCAGTGTTTCTCATTCGTTATATTTGGACACGTGGACAAATATCATGCGTTCTGAGTTCTCTCTTGGATGCATCGTTCTCATATGGACGCGATCCTATATATATGTATGTATATATGTATATATATATATAAATGTGTGTGTGTATAATTCAGTTTTAACCTACTCATGAATTCAATGATTGTAATTTGTAATTGATTTGCCAAACTCCCTACGCTTAGTTGGCATTTTTGTGGTTTTTCTCTAAGAGAAGGTCACCGGACATTATTGTCTAGCTTAGCTTTTTGCTATAAAGGATCAGAAGAATCAACTGTTGGAATTGCTATATATAAACTACTTAAGAATCTCTAAGCCTAATTAACACACCTCACAATTCATTTCTTCTATATATCTACCAGAAATCTCAAGCCTTCCCAGCTTTCTACAACTAACACTTAAAGCATAATCTGCACAACTTACCCATCAATATAATTATCCCATACATTCGATCATGTGATCGAATATGATCAAGTATTTTAATTGCTTAAACAAATAGTTAAATTTGAAATATATATAATAGGATGATAACTGTACTTTTCAATGGTACGTACCTGGAGAGTTAGCAGACCCTTGTTTTGTTCATTGATTTTGTACGTCATGAGTTGTAGAAGTTCTTGTCCGTGGTCTTGACGAATCATAGCCAGCTTAGCCCTTATGGACTGGATCTCGCTCGCAAAATCATTGATCTTTCCACAAAATGGAATCTTATCCAAAGATTTTGAGAACACATTGTCTACATGCTTCCCCTTCAGTGCAAGGTAGTCGGCAATCGTATCCTGGGCTTCATTCACAACATTTCCGAATTTTTTGACAACAACTCTCAAAACGTGGTGATCATTGGCCCATGAGTTCTTGGAAGCTTCTATAAGCCTGGCGCTAAAGGTTTGGATGTCGGAGGTGAGATCCTTAATCTCAGAATCTATGCCACGAACCAACTTCACGTTGTATGCTACAGTTTGGACCAACGCGTTTACTCCCTGGGCTACCTGATCCTCTAGCACTTTGTCCACCACTATCGTCATTGCTCTTAGCAGCTCTCTCTCTCTCTCTCTCTCAGTGAAAATATTGGAAATGCAATTATGCAAGTGATTTGTGAGAGGTGCAAATTCTATTCTTCCAGATATATATATTTAGAGCAGAGCAGATACGATAAGATCTGAATGCGGATATGTGAGAGGTGCGAATCATCATCATTTGTCTGGTTGCTACAACTTGCGCAAGTTGCTCTAGCTAGTAGACTGATTGTTGGAGACTTGGAGCCTACCTCTCATGACTCTTCCTTCACATGCATCTTTTCTGCATTCTGATTAGGTACAATAAAAGCTCTTTGTAAGTATTTGGTTTGTATTATATTTGCACTTACTCATAATTTATCACACAGAAATCAATCTAGCTTGTGACAAAAAAGTGGTATGAAATTGCCCGCCTCATACACCCTTACATATTGGCCGGATAGTTATACTATGACGAATTATACCATGAAACATAATCTACCTTGCATTCTAAACTATGGTCCAAAAATAACCTTGTATAGTTAACACACTTTGTACCGGTTGATAGTTTCTATACACCATGTAGCATTATTAATTAAACAAATTAATAAGAAAAATTAAAACAAACTAATTTAGATAAAGACTTCTATGAAATTGTCACACATGCATCTTGATCTGTTAGATGTATCTCAAATAAATATATATGCAAGTTTAAAATAGGGGAGGGGAAGACTGATTCACTTTATGTGCCCATTGTTTCAAAATAATAATAATAATACTAATAATAATAATAATAAATTATGTGCCCATGGATATTTGAATTGTCCAGCTTGCTAGATTGCTTTCGGTAAATTATTCCGTAGACTTGAGTTCACATTGTTAGGTGAATCAAGTTTAAAGTATATAATTTATATACTGAATGTTCACAATTTAAATTGTAAAATAAATTATGAACATTCAGTATGTAAATTGTGTATTTTGAATACGAGTTCACATTATAAGGTTGTAAGTGTACAAATGATACACATTTAGACCACCTTTAATTGGCTTAATTATTAGTCAAAAACCTTAGTTTAAGTGTTATTAGGTAGTTTTGTCCGTTCCCTGGTTTAAAGGCAGAATTCTCTTCGCACAGTCTGGAGCAGTGCCAGTGAGCAGTCCAGTGGACAGTTTTATTCAAACCAGAATTCAGTCTTCATGATCCACTTTTTTTGCTCAGATCTACACTTCTGGTTGAAGCTTATTTTGAGTGGATTTCAGCTGCAAAAATTGAGGAAAGTTTGGTTAATGGTTTGGCTATAAATAGAGCTCAAACTCATGGGATTAATTACACTTTTAACAACAATATTTATTCCGATTTAATTACTCTATCAAACCAGAATTTACGAGAGGACTTCATACTGGTTTTTTACATTGCTTCACGTGTTCTTATCAGCTTGGTTGCTTATTTGAAGGTTCGGCCGTGTTGGTGAACCTTGATGACTTGCACAGTGTCAGCTTGAAGATGAGGAAGGCTTAGCTAGGAGTACTTTTTGTAACCATTAGTGTAGGATGGTTGTTGTGTGACTCCTTGTAACCCTTGTGATCATCTAGTGGATTGGGCTGACGTAAAGTGCCCCGCAGACGTAGGAGTGGAGTTCCGAACTGCGTAAACAATTCTGGTGTCTAGTTCCTTTTATTGCTTTATTGTTTTTATGCTTTTATTTATCTGTTTCTAGTTGGTTAATTTTTCAGATAAATAATTCTTTTAAAAATACAGTTGGAACCTTTAGCTAAATTGTACATTCAAGACCCACAATATAATTTCAAAGGTGAATCCGAGTACATGATATATCTATTGTGTGATTTGTTATCCAATACTATATATTTATTCACGGGCCCAGCTTTTTTAATCGAACGGAGAAGGTTGTCATCCTTTGAATATGATGGATGCAAGATGAATGAATCTGGTAAAGGAAGAAGAAAAAATTAAAAATTTTTGGAAAAATACTTTTTAATAAATAAATTATGGTATGTAGAATATTTTAAGTCCATTGTATTAGGCCAGTAATTTAGGTGGGGCCTCAAGTCAATGCGTCAATAGCTAGCCATCATCATTTGTCTTGTTACAAACAACGTGCATGCACCAGTTGCTCAATTATTTGAGCAAGTCATTTTTTAATGTTTGTGCTAGAAATGATTTCATACTATATAATTACTTAAAACCCAAATAAGAGTCAGTCCAAATCTACATATTTTAACAAGTAATGTTGCTACAACTTGCGCCCCAGTTGCTCTTGTATAGTGATTAATATATTGTTGGAGAATTGGGGCCTACATCTCGTGAGTCTTCCATCACATGCATCTTTTCTGCATTCTCATTATAGGCACAACAAAGGCTGTTTGAAAATTCTGTATATTAATTAAGTCTTGGCAAAAGTTTATTTGAAAGGATTTGGTAATCAAATGTAATACTTACAGGCGGATTCAGCATGGGGGCTGATGAGCACAAATGATGAGTGTAAAAAGGGTGTAATGTCGTTCCACTGGGGATTGGGGCTATGACACGTAATTGTGTGAATTACCAGGCACTAGAGTGTGTGAATTAATAGAATCCAAGCAACAAAGATTGAGTAGTGTAAAAGAAAGCAATTGATTAATGTGTAAACAGTATGATAAAGGTATGGGCCAGATTATGGGGATTGTAACCTTAATGTTCTAACAAACTCGGGATTAGGGAAAGAATAATTAACCAAGAGATATATTGGCAATGCACAAAAGAATTCAACTCAGCTACTTTCGTAATCAATAAGAGAATTAGGCTAAGATTGCCCCACTTCGTGATGTATCAATCATAACCTTAAGTACCTAAGCATTGTAAGCCCCCAAAATTACCTCTACTTTCATAGTAGGAAAATTAGGTTGAAATTGGTAAGGCTCGAGGTCTCCATCCAACTGTCATTGTAATGAATCCCTCTCCTAGACTAGCAATTAATTGTGGCCACAAACCAATAACTAGTGCAAAGAAATCCCCAAATCAACATAAACCCTAGGTAAAGATTCAATCCCTTTATGCAATAAATCATAAATCGAACATCAAGATTAACAATGGACCCCTAATCCAAACCCATAAAAGAATTACTCCCTCATGATGGGAGTAAACACAGCAAAGCAAGAAATAAAGATGGAAGACATAGCTGCAATATTAAAGAATAAAAGGGCAAACTTTACTAACAATTCTTCAAAGTAAAACTGATCCGAACGATGATTCCAAGCTTCAAACTGAATTCAATGATGTAAATCTACTGTATTCTATGCTATGGAAAACTCTAAAGAAGGTAAAAACTGCACTGGGCTAAAACTAGGGTTCGAAGTCCCCAAAACATCAGAAAACGCCACTTAAATACTGGACAGCAGCCGGGTCACGGCCGCCATCACGGCCGGGATCGTGGCCGTGATGCGGTGTGGCCGGCTGCCTGTCCATAGCGGAGGTCACGGCCGGCATCACGGCCGTGAGGCTGGCCGTGATGCGGCCCTATGGTCCTTTTCTGACTTCTTTTGTGCTCTGTTGCTCCTTTCCGGCCCGGGGTGGATTCCTTAAGTCTCGAGAACTGGTCCAAATTGATAGAAAATCCTTCCTTTGCTCCTCATTGGTGAATAAACTGAACATGATCAAATATAACACACAACCGAGTCTTAAATGTATCAAGGTAAAGAAAATAAGCAACAAAACTCTTGATTCGTGGGGCAAATAAAGGTATAAAATCATGTGTATCAGGGGCAGCTGTCCCCATTCACCCACCCCACCCCCATATAGCCCTTGTATATATATGTATGTATAGAATAGTTTTAGATATAAATATATGAAAACATATATAAATAAAGAATTGATTAGTTAGTTGAGTTGATTGGAGTGTGTTTTTGCTTAAAGAAGGGCGATGGTTTGAATCCTCAAGGCTGCAATTCATCCTCCTTTGTAGCTTCTTCAAAGTTTTATATATATAATTTTAAAAAAATTAATAATGAGATTTGTAATTTATAATATGTTTTCTATTTGAATTATTTTATCAAATTAATTATGTTTCATATATTGTTATTAATATTTGTATAAAGTTTTGATTTGTTTTATTTTTCGTATATATCTAACAATATTTATGACTATATTCCTTTTAAGTGTTTCATTTTTTTTTTAATACTACCAATTCTATTACAATGTAATATATGTTCATTACTACTTTCTCAACCTATTGAAGCACAAAGAGTCAATATCGCTGAGGCTCGAACCCACAACCTGCCATATAAAGGAGCAACTTGGTGGCGTGGTGCTACCTCTTTTATGTTTCACCCCCACCAGGACATTTTTCTGGATCCGCCACCGGTAATACTTATACCGGAACATGTAATATTAAAAATGAATAAAATGTTTATTACTTATATGAGAAAATGTAATAGTTTTACATTTTGATTTATAAGTATTACATTTTCACACTTGTCAACATTACTTATAAGAGAAAATGTAATACTTTTGATTAAAAATATATTAGTTTTACATCAAAATGTAAAAATTTTACATTTGTCCCCAAAATATTACATTTCCCCTATAATTAACAAACACTTTATTCCCCATTAGCACTATATTTTTCAGTATAAGTATTACATTTTCATATCCGACGCATCTCACATATAAGGATCTATGAGATGGTCTCACACAAGCTAGTGTGGCGGTTGTTCTGGAAATGTTGTTCTGAGTGTGGCGGAAAATGACTTCCGCCAATTTTTAGTGGAAGTCATTTTTGCCAAAATGACTAGATTTTCCCCAGTCAACGGAAAATGTTTCCGTTGACTGGATTTTCCAATTGCATCTAAACACCGGAAACCTTTCCCGATTTTCAAACACAAGTTAAAAGTAAACAGTCAATTTACTAAACACTTCTTTTACAACTAGCTAATACTATCAGTTGATCAAACCAATTAACCCAATCAGCTATGAGCTAAATTAATCAACGTAATTATCAACTACTAATCATTTGCCAAACACCCCTTATATATTTATTCATGTGACCAGCTTCTTTAATCTTATTTAAATTGACACTATCGGTTAATTTGCCATTCTTCACCAAATAATTTTCTTTAGCAATTTATTTTATGGGCCAACGTGCAGGTTTTTCTTTTGAGAATTTCAATATTATATATTTGCATTAAATTATAATTAATTTAATTAAATTGTTATTTTATTAAAACTATTAGTTTTTGGTAGAAAAATAATAGTTATTACTTTGAAATTTTTAGTTTACTAATTAGAATAAAGGTTAAATAAGTAATTGAAGTAATACAAAAATGCAATTAGGCAGTTAAATATAAGAAAATGTAATTGTGCCAAAATGACTGTTGAACCGTACCAAATGCCAATGCAATGTGGCCCTATTTTAATATATGTATGTAAATATAAATAGCCAAGCACCTGCCAACTACTTTGTACTTAGATTGTATGTAGTGATTCTTCCATATGGGAGGTCATGAGATCGAGTCTCAATGAAAGCCGTATTGACTCTTTGTAGTTAAATGATTAATGTCTTCAAAGTTAAAAATCAATCTTTGCGAAGAAGGTGCTCATTTGTCTCTCTCTCATCGAATTTTGTTTTCCAATTATTTTGTCAAACAAAGAATGTTGTCATTCTTTGACTATGATGGATGTGAGATGAATCTTGTATAGAAAGAAGAAAAAATTTAAAATTTTTGAGAAAATAATTTTTAATAAATAAATAATGGTATGCAGAATATTTTAAGTCCCTTATATAACCCCAGTAATTTAGGTTGTCATCATTTGTCTTGTTACAACAACTTGCACCAGTTGCTCAATTATTTGACAAGTCATTTTTAAATGTTTGTGCTAGAAATGATTCATACTATATAATTACTTAAACCCAAATAAGAATTAGTTCGAATCTACATAGTTTAACAATTATTTGTTGCTTGCTTTCAAAAAAAAAAAAAAAAACAATTACTTGTTGCTACAAGTTGCGCCAGTTGCTCAAGTAGACTGATTATGTTAGAAACTTGAGGCTTGGAGCCTACCTCTCATGACTCTTCCATCACATGCATCTTTTCTGCATTCTGATTAGGCACAAATTAAAAAAGGCTCTTTGAAATGTCTATAACTAATAATCAAGTCTTTGATTAGTAATTATACTTGCACTTACTCATAATTTATCACAATGAACCAATTTAGTTGTCTGTACTGTTATAGTTATACTGTTATATCGTGTAAGCTGCACAAAGCATTAATTATTCAGTGGTATAGTATCTATCTTAAATTCGAAGGGAAAATCTTCTTCAACATATTTGCACATATAAGTGTGACATTTGCATGGTGCTTCGACCCGACCCGACCCATCTCACGAATAAGGATCTGTGAGACGGTCTCACACAAGTGTGACCCATATAGGAAACTAACTTCAAGGCCTTGCTGGAGGACCACAAGCGCCTTGAGTCACAGTAAAAGATTATTTTATGTATAATCTTTATGTGTAAGATATTTGCTAAAGGATATATAATATGCTTACTATTTCATGTGACAGAGTAGATGTGCTAAGGTGGTCGAATCCACTGTTGTTGACATTTTCCTCCCCATTTGATTGCTTATGTACCTGTAGGAATAATATAGTTACCGAGAAAACAATTCAAACTCTTTTTCTACCATAATATTACTTCAAGGATCATAAATAGATTAACTAACATAAGTTGTCCATAACTGAATGGATCAAATCAAGATGGCTAATAGGTGTTTTCCACTGGAAGTCAAACTTAAAATCTTGTGAAAATCAATCGCTTGACCAATTTTAAATCAATTTCTTTTTAATATTACAAAAACTTTCTAGTAATTAACAATTCTTTATCTTGTAAATAATTAACATATTTTGCAACCTATGTTGGCATATATATCATTTTTTTTCTCTCGAACAATATCTCGATCAAAACATAAATATAATAATTAAAACTTACAACAATTCATGTTATAAATTTTCAAAACATACAAAAACTTAGAGGCAATTTCATCTAATAGAAAATATTTCTATTCAAATTAAATTGAAATATAACCCAATCCAATATCTAATATTTTTGTGGACTTTATCTTTGAAAAGAAAATTGTTTAAATATAAGAATCCATATGATTTCTTGGGAATAATATATTGAAAGAAATTTTTTCTAAATTCTTCTCCTATAATTTAATTCAATCTTTGAAAAGAAAACAAAAACAAATTTTCTATTAATTCACGATTCTTTATTTGCTATATAATTAACATATTTTGCACCCTCTGCTGACATATATCTCTTATTTTCTCAAGCAATATCACTACAAAACATCAATCTCATATTATAATTTACATCTAATGTATGTTATACGCACTTTGGAATTCAAATCTCCTAAAGGTTATGTTGTATGGTTAAAAAAGCCAAGACACTCTACTTACGATTCCTTGTGATGAAGTAGAGGTGTTGTGGTGATCGAATCCACTAAAGTTGACATTTTCCTCTCCATTTGATTGCTTATGTACCTATAGGAATAATATATTTAACGAGAAAATAATTCAAACCCTTCTTCTATCGGAGTATTACTTTAAGAACCATAAATAGATAAACTAACATAGGTTAATTACACATAAATAAACGGATCAAATCAATAAGCTAGGCCAAAAGACGTCTCTCACTGAAATCCAACTTAGAATCTTGTTGTTGACTTCAACTTCAAAACAATTTTTTTTTTCAATATTACACAAACTTTCTAGTAATTAACAATTCTTTACATATTTTGCAACCTATGTTGGCATACATCATATTTATTCCCTCAAACAATATCACCATAGAAACATAAATATAATAAAACTTACAAGTAATTTTATAAATTTTCAAAATATACAAAAAATTAGTGTCAATTTCATCTAATAGAAAATATTTATATTCAAATTAAATTGAAGATCTATTTAATATAACCCAATCCACTATCTAATATTTTTGTGGACTCTATCTTGGAAATAAAATTGTTTTATCTTTTTGTTTGGTAGATTTTATTTTAGAGCTTATAAATTATTTTAAATTACAAATAAATTATAAGTTTTGTATAGTAAAACAGGGAGAGCTTAAAATAATAGCTTATTTTGAAATGCTACTTCAAAATAAGCTACTTTTTAACTTTTTTTTCGATTTTTATTTTTATTAATTTACAAAATTCACACCACCTAACCTTCATCAATCAAAATCATAATATCTCTGTTTATCCTTTTGTCTTTTCACACTTATAAGCTAATTCAACAATTAATTTTACCAAAAACTTTAATTTCATTTAGTTAACTTATTAGCTGCTACTAACTTTTCAGATTTTAGTTTTCAACTGTTAGCAACCTTTTCCGCTAGGCATGCCAAACAAAGCCATAATATAAGAACTTGTATCCATATAGTAATTTGATTTCCTTACCATATATATGCTTTCTTATGTACTTGTAGTATAGGAATAATATATTGAAAGAAAGGTTTACTAAATTCTTCCCCTATGACCTATCATTCAATTAAATCGAAAGGTGTTTTGAAAAGAAAACATGAACAAATTCTCTAGTAATTCACATTTCTTTATTTGCTAAATAATTAATATTTGCAACCTTTGTTGACATATATATTGCTTATTTTCACAAACAATATCACCACAAAACATCAATCTAATAGAATTTATAATTAATTTTATGCACACTTTGGAATTCAAATCTCCCTAAAGATTATGTTGTATGGTTGAAAAGGGCATGCAGGACAATATACTTACAATTTCTTTTGACAAAGTAGTGGTGCTGGGGTGCTCAAATCCATTCGTGTTGACATTTTCAACCCCATATGCTTGGTTATGTTCCTGTAAGGATTAATATAGGCTATGTTTGGCAAACCTAGCTGAAAAGATAGCTGAAAGCTGAAAAGTAGCTAAAAACTGAAAAGCTATAAGCTCGAAGCTGAAATTTGAAGAGCTATTAAGCTGGCTGTTATGCTTAAAAGTGTTTGGTAAAATTAACTTTTTGATAAGCTGATAAATGTAAAAATACTAAAAAGGACATCTTCATACAATTTAAATAGTTTTAAATTTAAATAAGTTTATTTATATATTAAAATATAAAATAGTAAAATCAATATATTTTAATAAAAATATAAAGTAAGAACATATATTTGAAAACATATAAAGGAAAATAAAATGTTTATAATTCATAAGATTAGTTCATACAAAAATCAATGTTCAAACACAAATGTCAAATTGAAATTACAACCAAACATATTGAAGAGAAAAAGTCAAAAAGGTTTTAATTGGGAAGGGGTAAATGATGTCATTTCTTTAAAATAATAAGGTTAAAGATGGAAAAAAGTTAGGAAGCTACTAGCTTATTTTGAAACGCTACCTAATATAGCGTTCAAAAATAAGCTCTTATTTTAAGCTACTAGCTTATTTTAGGAACATTACCAAACAGAGCTTATAGCTTATTAGTAGCTTAAAATAAGCTATAAGCTCCTAAATAAGCTCTGGCAAACAGAGCCATAACAAAATTCAAATTCTTCAATTCTAACACTTCAATTAAATCAAAAAGTTTTTTTTAAAGAATAAAAATTTGAAAAAAAACTTTAAGCAAACTTTCTAGTAATTTGCAATTCGTTTTTTTACTAAATAATTAACATGCTTTGCAACCTCTACTGGAGTAACTTTCACTCATTCTCTCAAATAATCCCACCATCAAAACATAAATCTAATAGAACTTACAATTAAAGTTCTTTTTTCTTGTAAAAGTACAAATTTATGAAGTTTTAGCACACCTTACAATTTGAAGTTGTATGGAAATTTAAAAATAATATGAAATTCATCTTTACTGTTTAATTCTTGAAAGAAGGAAAAAAAAACACTTATAAAGGTTCCGAAAAAGATTATGAAAGTGTGGAAAAATTGAAGTTAGAGACTTACGGTTGCTTGTGACGGAAGAGGAGTGATGAAGAGGTTGAATCCATTGATCTTGACATTTGTTTTGCCATGCCTTTTCTCACAAATCTCTCTTGCAAAATCAGCCACCCTTTCACTCACGCCAAACAGTTCCATCAATTCAAGACTGTCCACATTAGCAAAATCCTGTGGAATATTTTGTAGGGAAATACAATTTCTGAGAACTAGGGTTTCTAGAACCGGAAAGCTTTTCTCTAGCTCCACAGCTGTCCAAGTTTTGAGGTTGGTCTTTCCAATGCGCAAATAATTAAGCCCTTTGAAAATAACATCATTGCGTACATCCCAATCTTCCCCTGAGAATGCATTGTCATCCAACTTGAGCACCTTAAGCTTCTCCAGCGATCCCAATACAGTCATGTCACTCCATTGAAACAATGTACCAGACAAGGTCAATTTTCTTAGCCTTCTTGGAAACTTATCCACCATTGGGACTTTCAACTCTACTTTCTCAGAGTTGCCATGAAGCTTCAAGTTTTCAAGGCGTTCTAGCATTTGAATATTGTTGAACAAGCAAGCGTTTTTCTTTTTTTCCAAAAGTTTTGATAAGTTCCCACGAACACCTAATTTTTGGAGTTTGGGGGTCTTGTTGAAGATCTTGCTTGTGCAACTTCCTGGTGATATGGTAGAAAGTGTGAGGATATCTGTGTGTTTACGGCTATGCTTGCCTCTTTTGGGAGGAGAGGGTAATTGCGTAGAGCTGTTGGTGCGCACATGTCTTAGATATTCCATGTTCCATATGCCTCCATTAATTTGTAGCGCCCTTTCTGTAGTTTTTATCACCAGAGTCTCCAACCATAGAAAATCTTTGAATGACTTGGGGAGGGAACTGATATCAGCTGTGATTGCAAGATACCTGATCAAGAGTTTGGAATAAAGCACATTTGGCAGTGAGCTAAATTTGAGGGATTCAATATTCAACACCCGAAGGTAATCAAAGGTTTTTATGATGGTTTCCAATTGCTCTGGCATCGAAGGAATCTCACTCTTTTGTGAGGAGGACAACAACAAAGATCCAACATATTCACCATTTTGACGTGGACCCATCCTTTTGTTGAAGAGATTGGAGAATGAATCAGATGGATTATTGTTTTCTACATCAAATATGTTCATAGTGTAGTAGGAACAAAGTCTCTCCAAATAAATTCTTTCATTTAATCTTTGCCCCTCATCCATTACATGGAATAACTCTTCCCTCTCAGCTTCACTTCTGCAAAACTCATGCAATGTGTCATGAATGCAACATGTTTTGATTTGACCATCTGCGCTTCTTTTCTTTACCATCACAAGATTTCTATTAACAAGAACATTCAAATATTTTGAAGCTTCAACTTCTGCCTCTAAAGAGTAATCATCTTCTATTGGAATGAATCTTTCAGCAATCCACAAACAAATTAACTTCCAAGCAACAATCTCATGTCCCATGGGAAAATATGCAAAATATAAGAAACATTTTTTCAAGCCCTCATCACGCAAATCATCATAGCTCAACTTTACTAACGCATGATAGCTTTGGTCTTCTCCGTTAATTTCTAGAAGCGGATTATCAGCCACTCGTTGCCAATCAACAGAAGTTATACAATTGCGTAGGATACCAATTACCAGTACTAGAGCGTGTGGTAATCCATTGCACTTTTCTGCTATTTTTATTCCAAGCTCTTCAATTAATGTGTCACAACATCCCTCTGTACCAAAAAAATTATTTTTTATTAGCAACCAACCATCTTCATTGCTCAACTTTCCTAAACTATGAGATTTCCAAGTACAATCAACTGCATTTCCGCTCCAAGTGGTTACCAGGACTCTACTCCCTTTCAAATTTGTAGGGAATGCAACTTTTAAAGAATCCCAGTCATATTTTTCCCGCACATCATCCAATACAATGAAGTATCTTTTATCTTCTAATATTTCCTTTATTTTAGCTTCCAACACATCTTCTAACGCGATGCTGAAGTCATCTGTTTGCTTGGAAATTTGATGTAGAATTTCAATGAATTTTTGTTTTCTATGAAAGCCTCGTGAAACATGAACCCAAACGCAATGTGTGAAATATTTCTGGATTTCTGCGTCTTCAAAAATCTTTAAGGCAAATGTAGTTTTTCCTGTCCCAGCATTCCCCACAATTGGGATGACAAAGAAATCTTTGGATGCTTCCATTAATCGAGTTTTTATGGTTTTCAAATCATCATTAAAGCCAACAATCTTGTTTTCACGTAAATTCGCGCGAACCTGAATTCATGTTCAATCATTAGTACAATTGAAGGAATATAACTAACTTTTATTGAAACAGTGGGATTGAAAAAAGCACTTACGATAAACAATAGCTTCTTTACACGCAATAAATTCATGTTCGATCAAATAATCTTACCTCCCCATTCAATTCACATATATCAACAAATTTTATAAAGATTTATACATATATGCATACTCTGCTTAGAAAACAAAATTTTAATTTTTTTTGCAAGATTATTTGTTTTAACACACTTATACTGAGAAAACTTAAATTTCTTGACTTTATCCATGTACTATGATTGTCATGGGTTAAGATAAAAGTCTAGAGGTGGTAAATAGACTTATAAAGAATTTTAAAACTTGTTCTCAATTTTGAAGAAAATTCTTTTTGAGATAGACTAAACGGGGTTAATCTCTCAATATAACATTTGAAAACTATGTTGAAGTGTTAAGTAGATAGTCAAAATACTTTAGAAATTTGTAGTAGTGACAATTTTGATGTGCAAAAACCTTTTAAGAAAGAATAGAAATATTAATGTAAATTGAGAGAGAAAGATTTATAGGCGTTCAAAAGTTGTGTAATTTCTCTACTCCACTCTTCCCTTTATACATTAGGAGGGAAATCCACTACATACTAACTTTGTATTCCACGAATTACACAAATGAACCGAACTTGTGCTTTGATGATCCCAAAAGTGTGATAAATGTCTAGTAGTGGGTGAATAGACTTTTATAGTTAAACAAATTTTTCAAATTATGTCCTTTAGAAAACTAAAGTATTTGACTAGTGTTAGGAATTATATTTTGTATAGGTTTTGATGATGTTATCTCTTATAATTTAAGGAATTAGACTCCCCAAATTTTACATCGTAATAGTATTGTGTTAGGTGTTTTTGTAAAGACAAAAAAAATAAAACGTTATTTCTCTTGAATCTTCTAATCAAAAGATCTGGTCCAGTAGATCTAAGTCTTGCATGAAAGAACTTACCAACGACAAAATTTATTATGTAGATATTTCTTATATGATTCCAAACGCTCTGGCTAATTGGTCTTTGATAAGTGCAAATTCTTAGTACTTTTATGTGCACAATTGATATCAAACTCATATAATTTCATGATAATTGGAAGCTAAGTATGTTCTTATTTGATTCCTTTGTGTCAATACTCTTATAAATTCTTGTGCTCAATCTCGGGGTGATATGTGTGACGACCTTGATGTTTGTATTGATCCATGTGTTCATTCTTGTGTTGAGCTTGGAAATATTATTGTTGATGTTGTTGGTGAAGTAAATGAGGTTGAGGATGGAATGAATGGCGATGATTTTGAAATGAGAGATGAGTTGAGGAAGATAAGGTGAGTATTGAAGAAGTTAGCAAGAGTGAAGAAGTTGTGGAGAGACATGTGTTGTTAGAGGAGAGTAAAAAGACAAGAGAGGAAAGTGTGGAAGAAGAGGTTGAAAAGAATGAGAAAAAAAAAGAATGAAGGAAAAGAAAAAGAAGAAATGAGGGAGGGATCTAAAAAGGTCTTTGAAGTGGTAAGTTGCTTATCTTGAAAGGAGGGTGTGCCAACCACAAGAGTTCGAGAGTTTGTTGATACCCGGAACTTGAAGACATACCTTGAGGAGAGAGTGGATGGGTGAAAGGGCTAGTCCCTGTCCAAAGTATGGTTGAATAATGGATCGAAAGTTGCATCGAGCCAAGGATGTTAAACGTGACGCTCTTGGGAGGCAACCCAATATTATCTTACTTTTTTGTTGTTAATTTTTTTCTATTGATTGTGTGATTTTTCATTTGATAGGTAATCTCTTGTTGGTTCATGATCTTCGAGAAGAAGGAACTTTAGTGGAAAAACAATTCACTTCTTTCGACTATCACTCCAAGGGAGTTCTCTAGACCCTCTAATCCCTATTCTTGCATGATTTGACCATGACCCATTCATATGATTGCTTCATTGTTGCATGCCTCACCACATTTCGTCCCCACCCCTACCCTAGTTGCTTGCTTAATGATTTGTCTTGCTTGAGGGCAAGCAAGGTCTAAGTGTGGGGAGGATTGGGATTCTTGTGAGTACCATGTACCTTCTTTGTGGTCATACTTTTGTAAAGACTAGGTAGATAGGATGTGCATTTGAATTCATGGATGTGTTGTTTTCATTTGTTGAGAAAGGGGTGTTATACACTCAATTGGTTGAAAATTTTTCAGAAATCACCTCTTACACCATTGTGAGGTTTGCATAGGACCCAAGTAGGATTGCATTTCTTTGTATACTTGCATGGATTCATCCTCCTTTCTCTTGGATCCTTCAAAGTGGGAGTGTGTACGAGATTGCGTTGTGAAAAGTGTTGTAAGCCCCTAATGTTTTACCTTAGCTTGCATATGTTAGAACATGACGAGTTCATGAGCTAGTTGATGTAATAGAATAGGCCGAGTACTAGCCGGGTACTACTAAGTTTTACTTAATAAAGACTAGATTGCTGAAGCACGAGTCATTGAAAATCAGAAGACTTAAAGGCCGAAGACATGGCAAAGAGACCAAGAGAACATAGAGGCCGAATCATGGAAGTGCCTGTCTCTTAATATCTAAGAACGCCGAATGGTTAAAGCAAACCATTCAAGGAAAATTCTGAGAGAATGATAAAGACAATCATTCTTATGAGCATTTAAGGCACGAGCAATGAATTACTTGTGGGGACAAGCCAGGAAATATTCTATGAGCTTCCATCTAATCGAGACCTTAAATTCATGGATGATCAAAACTTGGACTATCAAGTCCTAGGAAGCAATCCCAATGAGCATCTAGTTGGTAGCAAAAGGGTTCAATCAGGTTCTTGGACATGATTTCTTTGATATATTTATAAGTCCAGTGGTAAAGCCCACTACTGTCAGGTTACTTTTATCTTTGGCTTTATCATCTGGTTGGGTTATTAGACAACTTGATGTTCATAATTCTTTCTTAAATGGTAATCTGACTGGAACTGTCTATATGCATCAATTACCTGGATATATATATATATTTTTTGGTAAATTCACCGGGTCTTTCTTTGTCTGTTTAACGATCCGGGTATCACCTGGATATATTGATTCTCAGTTCCCTAATCATGTTTAGGGCAGTTAACGAACCGAACATAAACGAACGGAGGTTGTTCATGTTCATTTGTTAAGGATTTTAGAGTGTTCGTGTTTGTGTTCGTTTGTTAAGGTTTTTGAAAATACTGTTCTTGTTCGTTTGTTAAGCGTTCGTTACGTTAGTGTTTGTTAATGTTCGCGAACACGTTCACGAACGTGTTTGTTAACGTTAATGAACATGTTCGTGTATGTTCATGGAGAGGTTCATAAACACTTAATTACCAAACATCTGCACATGTTCATGAACACTTAATTACCAAACATCTGCACATGTTCATAAACACAATTCGTTCGTGAACAAGACATAATCTACGTCCACGAACAATAACCAAACAAGCAACACAACTATATATGCTTGTGAACATATTTGCAGAAATTATTAAACTAACACTTAACGAGCTTGTTCGTGAACATTACTAAACGAACCTAAACGAGCTTGTTCGCGAACATTACTAAACAAACACAAACGAGCTTGTTCACGATTTCTTAGCAAACGAGCTTACCACTGTTTAGACTCTGTCCGTTTATTAACCGAGCTCTAAATTTTGTTTGTTAATGTTCGTTTACCTTAATAAACGAACATAAACGAACACTTACCGAACACGAACACGAGTAGTTTGTTGAAAGCTCTATTCGCTAACACCCCTAATCATGTTTGTCTGCTAAAATGATCTCTGTTTGGCTTAAAACAAGCTCCTAAAGCTTGGTTTAATCGCCTACACACGTTTTTACTATCTGTTTGGTTTAAGGCATCAAAGACAGATGTGTCATTATTTCACTATTCGCAGGATTCTACTTCTATGTATCTGTTGGTTTATGTGGATGATATACTTGTGATCGGAATTTAGTATATAATTTACTTTCTAAACTGTCTATTGCTTTTAAGATTAGGGATCTTGGTGAACCTGATTTTTTTTTCTTGGGATTGAAATTGTTAAATGTGATGATGTAATATTACTTTCTTAACAGAGGTACATAACATATATTTTAAAACGTGTTGTTATGGCAGAATGCAAGCCTCTAGCTCCTCCTATTCCTATCTCAAAATATGTTCCTTTCAATGCAGATTTGTATGATGACCTTACACAGTACAATAGTATGGCTAGGGCGTTGCAGTATCTCACAATCACACCACTTGACTTGTCTTCTGCAGTTAATTAGTTTTGTCAGCATATGCATACTCCTACAATATCACATTGGTAGCAACTAAAATGTGTATTGAGGTATGTTAGAGGAACAATTACTTTTGGTTTGCGAATAAGAAAGTCAGTGTCAAGAGAACTTCATGCTTTTTCTGATTCTGATTGGGTTGGTTGTCCTGAAGATCATAAGTCTACTAGTGGTTATGTTGTCTTTCTTGGGACCAATCTTGTGTCTTGGGTTTGTAAGAAACAAAGAACTACTGTTGCTAGATCTTCTAGTGAGGTAGAGTATAAAGTTCTTGCAGATGTTTGTGCTGATGATATGGATTTTATCTTTGCTACGTGAAATCAATATTCATGATAATCCTATTCCTAAGTTATGGTGTGACAATCTTGGTGCTACATATATGTGTGCAAATTCAATCTTCCATGCTCGCACCAAACATGTTGAAATTTATTACCATTTTGTCAGAGACAGAGTTACGAAAGATCAACTTGCTGATATATTTACAAAAGCTTTACCTAGTCCTAAATTTTCTTTTTTTTAGAGACAAGCTACAGGTTACATACTAGTTTACCTTGTGCTTGAGGGAAAGTATTAGAACTCTATGTATTTGAGTTAGATTATGACTCCCTGTCCTAGTCTTCCTGTGATTCCCTCACTATATATATTTATGTATCATGTATCTTTGTAATCAAGTTTATTCAATTAATACAATACATTCAGCTCTCATCAAGATCATATTTTTTAATAAAGGAGGTTCATTATAAAATTGAAGTTTGCGACTTACACATACATAAATTCCATATTGATGTAAGCGAATATGTAATCTTGTATTGCAATTATTGAAACAAATAATTTGATATATGATAATTTGGAATAGATTTTGTGGTACCTTGGGAGGTGGCAGATCACTACGTTTGTTGTAGTCCTCCTGGAGGTGTTGAAGGTGTGCTTTGTGGTCTTCGCAAATGGTTTTCACTTTTTCCTTAATGGACTGGATCTCACTCACAACATCATTGAGCTTTCCACAAAGCCGAATCTTATCAAAAGCTTTAGCCAATCCATGCTTCTTCTCCTGTGCAAAGTAGTTGGCAACTGCATCCCTGGCTTCATTCACATGTGTTCCGAATTTTTTTACTATTAATCTCAAAACACGGTTTTCATTGGCCAGTGGGCTCTTGCAAGCTACCACCAAGCTCTCAGTAAATGTTTTGATTTGAAAGGTCATGTCCTCTATCTCAGACTTCATAATGTAGTTCACATTGTCTCCTACAGTTTGTACTAGCATGTTTACCGCCAGCTCTACTTCCTCTATCGCTCCTATCGATCTCTGTATCTGTGAAGTAATACGAAATTGAATGTGATATAACTATAGACTATGGCTGTGTTTGGTTATTGACGGATCTACCATTTTCGGTGTTTTAACTTTAGTCAAAACATTAAAAATAATGTTTGGTTAATGAAGGTTTGGAGCAGCGAATTTGCTCCAAACCACCATTTAAAAAAAATATTCAACTAAGGGGATAAGCGGGGGTTTACGGGAGCCGCTGTGCGTGGCTCTCCTTTTTTTTTTTTTTTAAATTTAAAAACATTACATTATTATTATTATTAAATTATTAAATATATGCATACTGTTTTGATCATTTATATGTTAACCGCTAATCTAAACAACTAATTTTACCAAACATCTTTTTACAAACCGCTAATACATTCCGCTGGTCAAACCCGCTAATACAATCCACTATTTGATAACCGTTAACACAACCCGCTAACCGTCGATAACCAAATAAGACCTATAGTAGAACATGCTCATATATATATATGCACACACGCACAAATCTAGAAACCGTAATCGAATTTATCATATCGTATTTACTTCTTTTTTTTTTTTGTTAAATAATCTAAAGGAGAATTAATTGAATATTTAAATATTGATTTTCTTTTTTTTTTTTATTTACTTTTTTTTTGTTAAATACTCTAAAGGAGAATTAATTGAATATTTAAATATTGATTTTCTTTTTTTTTTTGTAATTTCTTATGATATCTCTTAACTTGCTCTATATTTTATTGATTACCTAAATACTGCTCATATAAAAAATAAAAATTTGAGCCACAGTTATGTCACTTAATCACAAGTTCTTTGCATAATATATATTTACTTTTGTCCATGTTTAGGGATTCATATGATTTCTTATGGATTATCCAAATTATGAATTCTTCAATAATAAAGAATTCTATGATATTTTTAAAATTAATATACTATTTTTAAAAAAAAAAAACTATTTCAATATATGATTTTAACATTGAGTAATAATAATATTGGATACTTATTTCTGTGTATAGCGCGTTCAAAAAAAAAATAGTGGATAGATAAGTTAGGTGGAAGTTTGTAAGTAATAATAATAATGATAATAGATTAGATTACGTGTGCTTTTTTATTTGGAAAAAAAATCTAGAAAACAAGTAAAAACTATTTTACAAATCTTTTGTTAGAAGGGAAATAAGAAAAATAATTTTCAAAATGGAAAATGAAAAAAATGCTAAGCAAATACATTTTCTATTTTTATTTTTCTAGGAAAATGGAAAAAAAAATCTAGAAACTAAACATACAATTTTAATTTTTCAACAAAATGGTTCCTCCCAAACACATTCCTTGAAATTAAATTTTCAAGAAATTAAAATTAGAGATTCTCATACATGTTAGATATTAAAAACATCACAATACTCTTTTTCTCTATGGGGATTCAAGTTTAATTTTCTTCTCCTTATTCTAAATTGTTCTCTGTTTTTTTTTCTTTAATTTATTAATGCAATTAACCGAATATGATCATATATGTTTTGTGATTGCTGAAACAAATTTGAGATATGATAATTTCCTCCTAAAATGTTGAATCCCCAAACCCAAGGTCCCCGTGCCCCGCCCCGACAAAACATCTGCGACGATATAAATCATGGTAACTCAACTGAACACAGAGGTCAGAGGCTAGACATTTGCTCACTGTATATAAGACCCCTCACTTTGATAAAAAAAAAAAAAAATTGAGAAACACTTTGATACAATATGATAATTTAACAATAGGTTTTGTGGTACCTGGACAGTTGGTAGAAGAACATTGGTCCAGCAGATTTTGGTGAGGGAGTGAAGGTCATTTTGGTGTTGTTGGCGAAACATATTAATCTTTGACCTAACAGACTGGACCCCACTCGCATTTGTGAGGGTTCTGAAATATTTTGGAAAGAAGCATCTGGCAGCCACATCCCGGGCTTCATTCACAATAGTTTGAAAGGTTTTGAGCATCAAAACATCGAGAGATGCAATTGAATTATTGTTGTAAGCTTGATCGAGGCTGGCATTAATGATTTGGATATCCAAGCTCATACCCTTTAACTCCGAACATAAGCCAGGAAACTCACCTTTAGCACTCCAATAACGACAAGACAGTACCACATATTCAGCCATTTCCTCTCCCGCTTTCTCTATCATCGTCACTGCCGTCATTGGTTCCTCTCCCTGAAATTGTTAAACTAGCTAATTGAAGGTAGAGGTGTTTCGTAAAATTAAATGATAAAAAAGCGTTTTAAAAAAATGCTAAAAAAGTTTTGAAGTGTTGAACGACAAAAAGACACAAGCACCCAAATGCGTGTGTGTGTGAGAGAGAGGGGGGGGGGGTATTTAATATAATAAATATTGTATTATATGAACGAATAAATAATATAATTTTACGAAGGAAATTAGGAGAGGAAAAGAAAAGAATAGAAAAGATATTAGAGGATTAAAAGTGTCTGTTAATCTCTTAGAATTAGTTAGAAAATTTTGTGTTGGTTATTTCCCTTCTTCAGTACATTGCTGTGTATATAAGTGTAATATGCACTTCTTGTATCAAGTCAATAATACAGAATGATTCTTTCTCCCTTCTTTCTTCTCCAAACTCTACTCTTGTAATATGATATCAGAGCTTTGAGCTGCATCCATGGCTTGGAACGGCGTAACAACCAGACCACCCACAGCTCCACCAGCACAGATATTTCCGCCGGCAGCCACGACGCCGATGAACTCAGTTCTGAATTCAATCCCAGCCGTAGTTCCGAATTCAAACCCAGCTGGGGCAACCTTCGATCCAAACGATGCTGCTAATCCCTTCTATTTGCATCCAAATGAAAATCCCTCATTGGTGCTGGAGTCAACACCCCTCAACGGTCGGAATTACCACCCTTGGGCTAGGGCAATGGAGATGTCGTTGATGTCTAAAAACAAGCTAGGGTTTGTCGATGGGACGATTGCAGTTCCGAGTGTAGGTGAAGTGAAATTTCCTTATTGGAAAAGATGCAACAACATGGTGTCGACATGGATTGTGCGATCCATTTCCCCAGAGATTGCACAAACAATTCTATGGCAAGGAACAGTTGAGAAAATATGGAACACACTGAAGGCTTGATTCAGTGAGGCAGACATATTCAGAATTTCCGACTTGCACGCTGAAATTCACCAAACTAGGCAAGGAGATTTAACTGTAAGTGCCTATTTTGCAAAACTAAAGGTCTTATGGGATGAACTAGAAGTCATTAGACCATTACCTACATGCAAGTGTGACAAGAGGTGTGATTGTGGACTGTTGGATACTTTACAACAACACTTAGAGAATGATAACCTCTCAGTCTTCTTGAGAGGCCTCAATGAAACTTATGCCTCTGTTCAGTCTCAAATAATGATGACAAAGCCCCTTCCCAGTGTGGATGAGGCATTCTTGATGGTTCAACAACAAGAAAGGAGGTTTAATAATGGGGTGATTGGGCTGCAACTACCCCGGTCAGGTGAAATTCAAGGAGCAGAGAGCATCCTTCTTGCTCAGGGAACTGGTAACATGTCAGGTCCTAAGAAGTTCCATCCCGGCAACAAGAAGCCAGTCTGCACTTACTGTGGGCTCACTGGACATACATCAGAGAAATGCTATAAGAAAAATGGATATCCACCTGGGTGGAAGCCAAGAAACAGAAGTNTTTGCTCCTAATACACAGCTTGAAGGTACTCATTCTGGAATCTCTTCTAAATGCAAAACTAGTTGGATATTAGATAGTGGGGCCACCCATCATATTGTTTGTCATTTCAGCATGTTGACAAATGCAAAAAGAGTTCAAGGAATGTTTGTTGAATTGCCTAATGCTGATAAGGTTGATATTACACATATAGGATCAGTCAATACTGGTAGCTTGATCCTACAGAATGTGTTTTGTGTCCCTGCTTTCCACTACAATTTGATATCAGTTAGTGAATTGATTAAAACTTCTAAGTGCAAGTTATTGCTATATTCTGATGGGTGCATTATACAGGATCAGGACTGTGGGAGGATGATTGGTCTGGCTAGCCTGCAAAGAGGTTTATATCATCTAGTTAAACCTGATATGCCTGGTAGTGATAGAATAGGACATGTTAGGGCTAATGCTTGTAATTCTGGCAGCATATGGCATGCCAGATTAGGACATTGTTCCTATGAGAAGTTGAAACAATTGTCTTTGTCAAATTTGACATTCAAAATGAATAAAACTGATGATTGTGATATCTGTCATTTAGCCAAACAAAAGATATTGCCCTTCAATACTAGTTCTAGTTCTTCTAATGATTGCTTTGATCTTGTACATTTTGACATCTGGGGACCATACCATGTCCATACCATATATGGACACAAATATTTCCTAACCATTGTGGATGACTATAGCAGGGCCACATGGGTGTATTTGCTGAGAAATAAGGGTGAGGTTAGAACATTTGTCAAAGCCTTTTGTGCCTTTACTTTGACACAGTTTGGTAAGGCAGTCAAATGCATCAGAACAGATAATGGACAGGAGTTCAAGATGGACAGTTTTTATCTAGAAAAGGGTATTATCCATCAGACAACATGTGTCTACACACCACAGCAAAATGGGATAGTGGAAAGGAAGCATGGACATATTCTGTCAGTTGCAAGGGCTCTCAAGTTTCAAGCTAGGCTGTCAGATGGTTTCTGGGGAGATTGTATATTACATGCAGTTTATGTCATCAATAGACTACCCTCAGCAGCCTTACAGGGTCAAATTCCATATCAGACTCTGTTTAAAAGGGAACCTCAGTACCCTTTTAAATAATACAAAATGATTCTTTCTCCCTTCTTTCTTCTCCAAACTCTACTCTTGTAATAAAAGAAAAAGGAAAAACAAGGAGAAAGAAAAACGAGTAAAAATGAGAAGGGGGAGGGGGGAGAGATAATTTTAATTAAAGAATACTAGTATATGTTTTTTTTTTTAAATCTATATGGATTAAATATAATAATAACAATAATAATAATAATAATAATAATTATTATTATTATTATTATTATTATTATAAAACTCAGCGCGTCAATAACCTTGTGGTCAAGTGGCATGTAGTGACTCTCTCAAATGAGGGTATCAAGCCTCAATGGAGGCGTTATTGCTTCAACAGGCTTAGAAAGCTTATAACTTTTTTTTTTGGTAAATAGCTTATAAATTATTATTAACTTAAAAAAAAGTTATAAATTCTAAAATAAAATCTACCAAATAAAGTCTAAGTATTAATTATTGGCTTCCAAACTAAAGATTATTATTTAATGAATGTTTTAATTGTTTTGACAACTAATGATTTTTCTCAATAGATAACCAATTGGAAACTTAATATTACATCTCACAATAGGACTAATTGTACCTAGTCAATTAGTAATTTAGTATAAATAATCATCCTATAATATGAAGCATATTCTACGAAATTACGAGTGTCTATAGATTGAGGAAAATTAATTAGTCAAACAGACTAAGTCAATTGTTGGTAGAAAACCCTATTAAATTAATGGTACATACAATCAGCTATTTCAAACACAATAACAGTAGAGGTAAGCAACGGGGTGAAGTATAATTTTACCATTTTAGGGGGTATGAGGAGCTGGAATCCACAGTTTTTGAGCTGCTTTTCTTTGACCTCTTTTGCAGACTGAACAGCACTTTCACTCATGTGTAACAATTCCATCACCTCAAGGGTATCAACATTAGCAAAAGCTTCTGGAATTTTTTCAAGAGAGCTACAATTTCGAAGGATTAGACTTCGTAAAGTTGGGAAGCTATTCTCCGTGGCCAACTTCCAAGTTATTAGGTTCGTCCTTCCAATGCGCAAATATTGAAGGCGTTTGAAAACAACGTCATTGCTTAGTTCCCAATTCTCCCCCTTGAATGCATAGTCATCCAACTTGAGCACCTCAAGCTCCTCCAACAACCCCAATACTCTTACATCTTTCCACTCAAAAAGTGTGCCGGAGAAGCTCAACTTTTTTAGCCTTGATGCATCCACGATCTCACTTGGGAAAGTTAACACTTTATCATACTGGCCATAGAGCTTCAAGTTTTCAAGGCATTTTAGACTTTCGAATAAAAAACTTATTACTGATTCCTTTAGTAATTTTGATAAATCCCCACGAACACCTAATTTTTGGAGATTGGGGGTCTTCTGAAAGATCTCTCTTGTACAATTTGTTGGCGATATTGTAGAAAGTGTGCGGATGTCTTTTCCTCCAGAGTTAGTTGTGCTTCTTTTCGGAGGAAAGGGTGGTAATTGCAGAGAGGTATTGGTGTGTACATGCCTTAACTTTTCCATGTTCCATATGCCTTCATCAATTTGTAGTGTCGATGATGTGGTTTCGATGACTAAAGTCTCTAATCCACGAAGATTTTTGAATGAATTTGGGAGGGAATTGAGATCGCTTTTGATGGCAAGATACCTAAGGAGATGTAAGTTATAAAGCTCATTCGGTAGGACCATATCAAGCTCATCCGATAGCAAGCTATAAAACTCAATGGAAAATTCAATGTTCAACACCCTAAGAAGCGGAAAGGTGATTGGAATGGTTGCTAATTCATCTTTTGTAAAAGTAATATTATCCCCTCCATCGGAAAACAACAACAAAGAATGGATGTGTTTGCCAAATGGGCATAAACTCCTCTTTTGGTTGTAGGATTTGATGAGGACATCAAATTTGTTTTTAGTAAAGGAGTGAAAACAAAGACGACGAGTTGAAGATATATTCCCATGAGTTAAAGAAATATTCTTATCTAATCTTTGCCCCTCATCCATTACATGGAACAAATTTATCCTTGCACCTTCACTTTTGCAAAACTCATGCAATGTGCTGGGGATACAACAAGTTTTTATTTGCCCATTTACTCTTCGTTTTACCACCATCACAAGATTTCTATCCACAAGATCATTCAAATATTTTTCAGCTTCAACTTCTGCCTCTAAAGCATACCCCTGCTCATCTATGGTTGGAATGAATTCTTCAGCAATCCACAAATGGATCAACTTCCAAACAACAATCTCATGTCCAATGGGAAAACATGCAAAATATAGGAAGCAATTTTTCAACTTCTCATCAGGCAAATCATTGTAAGTCATTTTTACTCGGTCACAGTAGATTTGACCTTCTTGATTAATTTCTAAAAAAGGATTTTCAGCAACCCGTTGCCAGTCAGCAATATTCCTACGTTGACGTAGCATACCACCTACCGCTACTAGAGCTAGTGGTAATCCATTGCATTTATTTGCTATTTCTTTCCCCAGATTTTCTAATACTTCGTCATTGCATCCCTCTATACCAAAAGCATTATTTTTCAATAGCAACCAACCTTCCCCATTGCTTAACTTTTCTAAATTATGTGATCTCCAGTTAGAATCAACTACATTGCCATATGGGGAGGTCACCAAGACCCTACTTCCTTTCAAGTTTGTAGGGAATACAACTTTAAAAGAATCCCAATCTTCTTTTTTTCGTACATCATCCAACACAACAAAGTACTTTTCATTCTTTAGAAGTTGACAAATTTCACGTGCCAACCCTTCTTCTGTCATCATGCTAATGTCCTCTCTACGACTGGTAATTTGATAGATTATGTCAATGAATTTCTGTTTTCTATCAAAATCTTGTGAAACATTAACCCAAATGTACTTGTTGAAATTTTCGGGAATGCATTTGTACTCTTCGAAAACCATCGAGGCAAATATGGTTTTTCCAGTTCCAGTTATCCCCACAATTGGGATGACAATAAAATTATCGGATGCCTCTATGAAACCCTTTATGGTCTTCAAATCATTTTCAAATCCAAATACCTTGTCTTTCTCTACTGTTGGTTGAACCTAAATAATTGAAGAAAGATCATTAAAAATCTATACTAACCAAGTGCTAATTAAGGTGATAAATACAAATATCAATTAGGTTCACTTAGCTTCCAAATCATTATTAGTATGTACTGTGTACTCTTCAAATTCTCAAACCATCTTTTTATTTGAACAAGTTATAATTTTACTTTAGAACCTATATATTTGCAATTCAATTTCAACCTACCCATAAATTTAAGGATGATAACTGATTTGTCAAGCACTTTATGTTCAGTTAACATCTCTCTGTGACTTTTATTTTAGGAAATATCAGAGATCGAATCCGGTTGGTTATTGTCAAGCTTATCTTTTTGCTATAAAGGACCTGAAGACCATAGAATATAATGTCTGGGCCCACAAAAACTGGAGAAAAATCAACTGTTGGAATTGCTATATATATAATACTTAAGAATCTCATAGCTTAATTAACACACCCCCACAATTCATTTCTTCTATCTACCAGAAATCTCAAGCCGGCCTTAGCTTCCCTTTCTAAAATAACACTTAAAAGCATAATCTGCGCAACTTACCCATCAATATAATTATCATGTGATCGAATATGGTAAAGTATTTTAATTGCTTAAAGAAATAATTAAATTTGAAATATATATAATAGGAGGATGTATAACTGTGTAAATACCTGGAGAGTTAGCAGACCCTTGTTTTGTTCATTGATTTTGTACGTCATGAGTTGTAGAAGTTCTTTTCCGTGGTCTTGCCGAATCTTAGCCAGCTTAGCCCTTATGGACTGGATCTCACTCGCAAAATCCTTGATCTTTCCACAAAATGGAATCTTATCCAAAGATTTTGAGAACACATTGTCTACATGCTTCCCCTTCAGAGCAACATAGTCGGCAATCGTATCCTGGGCTTCATTCACAACATTTCTGAACTTTTTGACAACAACTCTCAGAACGTGGTGATCAGTGGCCCATGAGTTCTTGGAAGCTTCTATAAGCCTGGCGCTAAAGGTTTCGATGTCGGAGGTGAGATCCTTTATCTCAGAATCTATGCCACGAACCAGCTTCACGTTGTATGCTACAGTTTGGACCAACGCGTTTACTCCCTGGGCTACCTGATCCTCTAGCACTTTGTCCACCACTATCGTCATTGCTCTCAGCAGCTCTCTCTCTCTCTCTCTCTCTATGTCTCACAGTGAAGATATAGGAAATGCAATTATGCAAATGATTTGTGAGAGGTGCAAATTCTATTCTTCCAGATATATATATATATATATTTAGAGCAGAGCATTAAGTATTCGATATGTGAGAGGTGTGAATCATCATCATTTGTCTGGTTGTTACAACTTGCGCCACTTGCTCTAGCTAGTAGACTGATGGTTGGAGACTTGGAGCGTACCTTTCATGACTATTCCTTCACATGCATCTTTTCTGCATTCTGATTAGGTACAATATAATAAAAGCTCTTTGTAAGTCTTTGGTTGGTAATTATATTTGCACTTATTCATAATTTATCACACAAAAATCAACGTAGCTTGTCACAAAAAGGTGGTATGAAATTGCCCATCCTAGCACCCTTACATCTTAGCCCGATAGTTATACTGTGACAAATTATACTATGGACCATGGTCTACCTTGAATTATTGACGTTGGTCTAAAAATAACTTTTAGATGTTGTATCTGTATTATTTAACACATTCTGTACCTGCATTTAATAGTTTTTGTACTTGTAGCATTATTAATTAAACTAATTAATAAGAAAAATTAAAACAAACTAATTTAGGTAAAGACGTCTACGAAATTGTCACATGCATCTTGATCTGTTAGATGTATCTCAAATAAATATATGCAAGTTTAAAATAGGGGAGGGGAAGACTGATTCACTTTATGTGCCCATTGTTTCAAAATAATAATAATAATAATAAATTATGTGCCCATGGATATTTGAATTGTCCAGCTTGCTGGTGTGCTTTCGGTAAATTATTATGTGGACTTGAGTCCACATTGTAAGGTGAATTCGAATTTAAAATATACAATTTATATATTGAATATTCACAATTTAAATTGTAAAATAAATTATGAACATTCAGTATGTAAATCGTGTATTTTAAATACGAGTTTAACTTACAAGGTGAATTCGAGTCTATGGTATAATTATTGTGTGCTTTCTTATCCAATACTATATATTTATTCACGGGCCGAGCTTTTTTAATCGAACGGAGAAGGTTGTCATCCTTTGACTATGATGGATGCGAGTTGAATCTTGTAAAGGAAGAAGAAAAAATTAAAAATTTTTGGAAAAATGCTTTTTGATAAATAAATTATGGTATGTAGAATATTTTAAGTCCATTGTATTTGGCCAGTAATTTAGGTGGGGCCTCAAGTCATAATGCGTCAATAGCTAGCCATCATCATTTGTCTTGTTACAACAACGTGCATGCACCAGTTGCTCAATTATTTGAACTAAGTCATTTTTTAATGTTTGTGCTAGAAAAGATTTCATACTATATAATTACTTAAACCCAAATAAGAATCAGTCCAAATCTATATATTTTAACAATTAATGTTGCTACAACTTGCGCCAGTTGCTCTAGTATACTGATTATACTGTTGGAATATTGGAGCCTACATCTCATGAGTCCTTCCATCACATGCATCTTTTCTGCATTCTGATTAGGCACAATAAAGGCTATTTGAAAAGCCTGTATATTCATTTTTTTTTTTGAAAACGCCTGTATATTCGTTAACTCACCCCACCCCCACCCCATATATATCTTTGTATGTATATATGTATATATATACCTGTTTTAGATATAAATATATAAAAACAGATGCATTAAACAAAGTGTAAGCTAGACAAGATGGTAGAATTGTGTTTGCTTTAACAAAGGTCGTGTGTTCGAATTCTATGGGAAGGCACGATTGTGTATGGGAATCCTGTAGCTCCTGTAGTGATTTTTTTATGTTATATATATATATATATATAAATTGATTAATATATACAAGATGTTAGGTTGATTAGTTGATAGATGTATTCTTGTTCTAAGAAAGTTTATGGCCTTATGGGGTATGGTATATATATATATATATAAAATAGATACACAAGATGTTAGGTTGACTAGTTAGTAGATGTATTCTTGTTCTAAGAAAGTTTATGGCCTTATGGGGTATGGTATATATATATATATATATATATATATATATATATATATATATATATAGGTTGACTAGTTGGTAGATATATTCTTGTTCTAAGAAAGTTTATGGCCTTATGGGGAATGGTATATATATATATATATAAAATAGATACACAAGATGTTAGGTTGACTAGTTAGTAGATGTATTCTTGTTCTAAGAAAGTTTATGGCCTTATGGGGAATGGTATATATATATATATATAAAATAGATACACAAGATGTTAGGTTGACTAGTTAGTAGATGTATTCTTGTTCTAAGAAAGTTTATGGCCTTATGGGGAATGGTATATATATATATATATAAAATAGATACACAAGATGTTAGGTTGACTAGTTAGTAGATGTATTCTTGTTCTAAGAAAGTTTATGGCCTTATGGGGAATGGTATATATATATATATATAAAATAGATACACAAGATGTTAGGTTGACTAGTTAGTAGATGTATTCTTGTTCTAAGAAAGTTTATGGCCTTATGGGGTATGGTATATATATATATATATATATATATATATATATATATATATATATATAGGTTGACTAGTTGGTAGATATATTCTTGTTCTAAGAAAGTTTATGGCCTTATGGGGTATGGTATATATGTTGACTAGTTGGTAGATGTATTCTTGTTCTAAGAAAGTTTATGACCTTATGGGGTATGGTATATATATAATAGATTAATATACACAAGATGTTAGGTTGACTAGTTGGTAGATGTATTCTTGTTCTAAGAAAGGTTATGGCCTTATGGAGTTCAAATCCCTTATTGCTTCAAAAAAAATTTATGAATTTATATATATATATATATATATATATATATATATATATATATATATATATAGAGATATAGATATAATGAGATATGTAATTTATAATTTGTTTTCTATTTGAATTAATTTATCAAATTAATTATGTTTCATATTTTGTTATAAATATTTTTATAAAGTTTTGATATGTTTTATTTATCGCCTATATCCAACAATATTTATGATTATATTTCTTTAAGTATTTTTTTCTTTTTTTTTTAATATTTCGCCCTGGCTGTAACAAATTTCTGGATACGTCCCTGGGTGTAACTCCATCCCAATCACTATTTAAGTAATTATCTCTTCCGATCCTGTACATACCAATTCATCATTGAATAATGCTAAACTGATCGATGCAGTGCAAATGCTAAACTGATGCTGACTTTAAGCAGATTATAGATTCGCAGTTTATATTCAAACAAGGATAATGTGGCATGTTGAATTGAAAGTTGCCAATTAGAATGGAGTAATTAAATACTTTGAAACAAGAATTCAATCTTATTGTTATATATGTTATAGGAAAATAGGACGAGCTGAGGTACAGTAATAGTGAAGGTGTTTGTAAAACAAGACTAAATATTACTTGGGAGTAGGAATCAAGAAAAGATCATTCTTTCTTGCTAAGCTATTCCGTTCATCTTCGTCATGTCCAATGTATGTGCAGTAACTCCAGGAGGGAGTTTCCAATCAAAGTGGAAGAGCAAATGCGCTAAAGGTGACAAAGCATTGGCAAAACCAAACCCAAGTCCTGGACATATCCTCCTTCCCCCTAAATATTCAAAGTGGTTTCCCATGAAATCAACTGAACTATGATTCTTCTCAAATCTCTCGGGTATAAAGCTCTTTGGATCTTCCCAGTATTGAGGGTCCCTACCCATCGCCCACACATTATTCAATACCTTTGATTTCGGCGGAATGGTGTATCCGCACACCATACTTTCTTCCATGCACTCTTTGGGAACTAACATGGGAATCGGAGGATATGAAACCTCAAAGTTTCTTTGACCACTGGTTTCAAGTACGCTAATTCCTCCATGTCTTCCTCCTCCAACTTCTCTTTCCCTCTAAAAGCTTCTCTCACCTCAGCCTGTGCTTTGGCCAAAACCCTGGGATTCTTCATCATTTCCGACATTGCCCACACACTTGTTGATGCTGATGTCTCACTTCCTGCTGCAAATGTTTCCTGCATCCATGCTCCAACTAACGTTAACCCGCCCAAAAACAAAATCCCGTTTGATGAATTTAAGGATAGCTAGCTTGTGTACTTACAACAATTACGCCTTTGATGTTGTCAGGAGTGATGGGCAGTTGAAGGTTACCGCTATCCATTTGTGCTATGAGGACATCAATTAAACAATCACCACTTTCCACCTTCCGCTCTTTTATGATGTTTTCAATAATTACGTCTACTTTACGGTGAGTTTTCATGATCCTCTTCTTGTTGCTGCACAGGCCGTGTAGAACCTTCCAAGACGGAAACACATCGGCAAAATCAAATTCACCCAACAACTCCGATATTTCCTTTATTTGCTCTAACAACTCTTCTCTCCCGGTGAATACCTTGCCTGCTGGCGCGCAGTAGTTATCAAATAATATTTAATCATATCATGCCATGTTATATATATATATATATATATATAACTGTTGAAATAAACAAAATTTTGTAATATTTATGAAAATGACCCCGCTCATTTAAAAGCTTATAATATTTATAAAAATGACCCCGCTCAATTTTTAATTGATTTCTCATCCATCAGATCTTGCAGATCAATGATTTAGATTTGTCCTCACGTTCTCACTTAGGAGCATAGTTCTAATATGATTAGTATTCTATATATATATACATATATATATATATATATATATATATATATATATATATATATATGTATGTATGTATGTATGTATGTATGTATGTATGTATCTATTACTATAAGCTAGCTAGCTGTCTCGAAATCATGAACGGGAATATATATAGGCCCTGTTTGGTAAATAATCAACCTATCAGTCAATTTTGGTTTATTTGATGACTATTAGTTGTTTGATTTGGTTAAAAAATCAATATAAGTGTTTGGTTAATAAGCTTTTTGTAACTCCAAATGCTAAAATTCAAAAGGCTACTCAAAGCAGCATTTTCAATTAGCTTTTTGAGAAAAGAAATTGTACCAAACAGCTATCAACTAACAACTAATTTATCAAACAACTTTCTACAATCAACTAATGTTATCAACAAATCATGCATTCTAACTCAAACAGCCAACCCAATCAACTAACACCCATTTACCAAACAGGGCCATAATAATATAATCTGATCTATCATGTGATTGTTATTTTAAGGTGAATCCGGATCTAAAGATATACTGTTCAAATATTAAATATTCAGATCAGCAAGGTTTTCCCAGTTTTAGGAGGCTGGTTAGGGGCTTAGCTTTTCTAGTGTAATATGACAATTTATATCACTATGAGCCTAGTCCAATACACGACTTCATAACGTACAGAATCCATGTTCATAATGCACAGAATTCATTTCATAATACACATACACGTAAACATGATATAATGAACATGAATTCTGTACATTATGAACATGAAATTTGTGTATCATGCTAGCTAAGTGTTTATGTGTCTTCACTATATAATACACATAATTCATGTATCATTATATCGTGTTTATGTATATGTGCATTATGAACATGAATTCTCTGTATAGCGCAAGGGATGCAGATTCCATTCTTGAAACCCTTCCACTGGGAAAGAGCCAAGCAGCTGCTATTTGAACAACAGATATGGAGACAACTGATGATTGGAACAAAAGTCATTCTTTCACAACCGATTCTGTATCACACCAAAATCAGCCGTGCACGATATAACAATTGGTGTAATATTGGGGTAACCCCCCAAAGATGTAAAAAAGAATATTCAATATTTACTTTTTAAAAATTCACAATTTATGATGATCATATATTATATTCATAAATTCTCAAAATTTTAAAACACAATTTATATTCTAGATGTTCAGAATCATGGTATAACAACTGATCTGATCTTACCGAATGCAGATTTACATATAATGGAGGACATAAGCAAGAAGATTTTGTCAGTGAAATTCACCAACTGTCCGGATGATGAATGGAGATCGGCCAATAGACAACGAATCTCATCGTGCCTGATTGAGCTGAACGACCGGACATTTTTAGCGCTGAGGAGCTCTATGGCGTATACTTTTCGCAACTGTCTCCAATAATCACCGTACGGACTAAAAACAACGCCCAAACCATTGTAAAATAGTGTTTTACTGGCCAGAGACTGCCACCTGGTCGCGAAAGTTAGGTCGTGGGTTCTTAGCAACTCTTTAGCCACCGCCGGCGACGATACCACCACAGCTAAAATTTCTCCAATTTGAAGCTTCATCATGCCCTGGGAGCCGTATTTTTTTACCAACTCTCCCAGGACACGGTGGGTGGGTTGCTGTGAAGAACCTGACAATTGGTGCAGGTTTCCGATGATCGGAAGCTTCCACGGCCCTGGTGGCAGTTTCCGGCGGGTTTTTGCCTTCTTCCTCCACTGTGTGTGGAGTAAAATGATAAAAGAAAGAAAGAAGACGAAAGAAATGAAGTTGAATCCCACCTCCATCAGTGAAATTAGAGCAAGCTAAGCAAGATAGATATATTATTCAAGGCCAAGACGACTGCTCTTATCCAAGCAAGATAAGCTAGGGGGCTGTTGATATTTTTGTGTAAATTTAACAAGGACGAGACAGCCAAATTCTTTGTGGTCCGGTAACACTCAGTATCCTGATTTACACTCTCGTATAAATTATGAGAGTAAATTTCTTTAACAAAAAGAAAAAAAAGTAACTGCAAAAGTAGACATGCAGGAGAGAGAAGAAGGTACTCTTAGCACCATCTTCTCTCCCTCAAATAATTCACGCCTTGAATGCCTAATGCTCACGTGGGTGAAGAAATCATAGATGGTTGTTCCAACTACCTCTTTTCTCTTCATTCAATTCACCCCAAATTACCCTCCTTCAAGCATAAATACATGGGGAAGAAGATGAAAATGGTATAAACATTTGATCTCAGCTTCCTCCTCCACCATATTAGCACTTCTCCCTTGTAGCTCACATCTAAAGCAACCCATAATTGCAGTTAGCACCGTTGCCGAGATAATCAAGGTATGTAATCCATACTTTTTTTTTCATCTCGGTTTTTTTAACAAATTGAGCTCTATAGATTCAGAATCGTCTAAAGATATATCTTTCAGTACAATAGTTATATGGCAGGTGGTTCTTTTTATCGGATAACTACGTCCGCGAGCTCGAGGTTTGAATTTCTTTACGGTAGTCCCCTCATTCACTTCAGCTTTACTAATAACTAAATTGGCTTCATTGGAAGCCATAGTGTAACTAGCGTTTGCTGCTGCAGAATAAACCAATTTAAAAATGGGATAACCTGCTCGATAGGGCATTAGTTCTAATATCATAAGTGTTTCCTCATAGGAACGCCCACGAATTTGGTCAATGACTCTTCGTGCTTTGTCAGCCGACATAGATATATGTTGACCTAAAGCGTATACTTCTGGTTTTTTCTTCTTTAGCACCTGGTACATAAAGTTTGCCTCCTACTAATGAATCATAAGCATCTAGATCTTTTTTTAGTATTTTAGTATTAACATTACCGACGACGAGATCTATTATCACCTTTTGTGTGTCCTCGGAAATTGAAAGTAGATGCAAATTCTCCCAATTTGTGTCCTACCATATGATCCGTTATATAAATAGGCAGATGCTCTTTTCCATTATGGATGGCAATAGTATGACCAATCATTGTCGGTATAATGGTGGATCCCCGGGACCAAGTTCTTATTATTTCTTTTTCTGCTTTTCTGTTAAGCTTATCAATTTTTTTTAATAAATGATTCGCTACAAAGGGATTTTTTTTTAGTGAACGTGCCACAGCTGACTCCTATATATTTTTTTTGAAGAAATCAATTCGATTTTCTTTACTACTTACTACGGCGCCGAAGAATGAACTTCTCACTATATTTATTTCTTTTTCTACTTCTTCTGCCAAGTGCAGGATAACCCCAAGGGGTTGTGGGTTTTTTTCTACCAATTGGGGCTCTCCCTTCACCACCTCCATGGGGATGGTCTACAGGGTTCATAACTACTCCTCTTACTACAGGACGCTTACCTAGCCAACGTTTAGCTCCGGCTCTACCCAAACTTTTCTGGTTCACCCCAACATTCCCCACTTGTCCGACTGTTGCTGAGCAGTTTTTGGATATCAAACGGACCTCCCCAGAAGGTAATTTTATTGTGGCTGATTTTCCCTCTTTTGCAATCAGTTTCGCAACAGCACCCGCTGCTCTAGCTAATTGTCCACCCTTTCCAAGTGTGATTTCTATGTTATGTATAGCCGTGCCTAAGGGCATTTCGGTCAAAGGTAGGGCATTTCCAATTTTTATAGAAACCTCTGTACCAGAAACAATGCTATCTCCAATTATAGCCCCCCTGGGATGTAAAATATATCTCTTCTCACCATTCCCATAGTGTATGAGACAAATGTATGCATTTCGATTAGGGTCGTATTCTATGGTTACGATTCGACCATATATGTCTTTTTCATTCCGTCGAAAATCTATTTTACGGTATAGACGCTTATGACCTCCCCCTCTATGCCTTGCGGTAATGATTCCTCTGGCATTACGACCTTTACCACAACGATGCTGTCCATAGATCAAATTCTTTCCTCGAGTGGATTTCACTTGACTATTTACGGTTCCATTGCGTGTACTCGGGGTATAAGTTTTGTATAATTGTATCACCATGCTATTAAGTATTTTGATTGAAGTTCTTTATCTTTTTAAGAGGTTGAATAGAATAACCCGGTTGAAGCGTAATGATTACACGTCTCATTGTCTGTCCCATTCTTCTACTCTTTGCGGGAAGGCGATGGCTATTCACATCCTTTACCTTGACACCAAAAAAGAGTTCGATCGAAAGCTTTATTCCTATCTTAGTTGCTCTTGATTCGATATTAAAAGTATATTTATTTTTCCCCAATAACCGAATACTTTTGTCTGTCAATACTGCATATTTGATTCCATCCATAAATTTGGTTCAGTTCGGTTCAGTATAAACCGAAAGAACCGAATGGTACTTAATATAGAGAAACCGAACGGTTCGATTTTTTACCCAACCTAACCGAAAACCATTCGGTTTTTAAATATATATAATAAATAATAATAATTAATATTGATTCGTGATGAGGGGATGATGGATGAACAAGATATTACTTTACAATTTGGATTGCTATGTTAATTTTGTGTTTGAATTGTTTTGTTTTTATGTAATATTATATTTAGACTTTGGATTATGCGAATATGTATTGTTTGGCAGTGTGTTGTTTGGAAAATTAGTAAATGTTGAAAATTGAACACCCTAAACCGAACCGAAATAATTCCGAACAGAAACCGACCATTTCAGATCGAACCAAACCGAACCGAACTTTATTTGTAAAACCGAATGGTATCATTTTTGTAATACCGAAACCGAAACCGAAAAAACTGTACCAAATCCCGAAGTGCCCACCCCTAATCCATACGGCTTTGTTTATAATTTTTTGTAATTAGAGCAGTTTTTGGATATCAAACGGACCTCCCCAGAAGGTAATTTTATTGTGGCTGATTTTCCCTCTTTTGCAATCAGTTTCGCAACAGCACCCGCTGCTCTAGCTAATTGTCCACCCTTTCCAAGTGTGATTTCTATGTTATGTATAGCCGTGCCTAAGGGCATTTCGGTCAAAGGTAGGGCATTTCCAATTTTTATAGAAACCTCTGTACCAGAAACAATGCTATCTCCAATTATAGCCCCCCTGGGATGTAAAATATATCTCTTCTCACCATTCCCATAGTGTATGAGACAAATGTATGCATTTCGATTAGGGTCGTATTCTATGGTTACGATTCGACCATATATGTCTTTTTCATTCCGTCGAAAATCTATTTTACGGTATAGACGCTTATGACCTCCCCCTCTATGCCTTGCGGTAATGATTCCTCTGGCATTACGACCTTTACCACAACGATGCTGTCCATAGATCAAATTCTTTCCTCGAGTGGATTTCACTTGACTATTTACGGTTCCATTGCGTGTACTCGGGGTATAAGTTTTGTATAATTGTATCACCATGCTATTAAGTATTTTGATTGAAGTTCTTTATCTTTTTAAGAGGTTGAATAGAATAACCCGGTTGAAGCGTAATGATTACACGTCTCATTGTCTGTCCCATTCTTCTACTCTTTGCGGGAAGGCGATGGCTATTCACATCCTTTACCTTGACACCAAAAAAGAGTTCGATCGAAAGCTTTATTCCTATCTTAGTTGCTCTTGATTCGATATTAAAAGTATATTTATTTTTCCCCAATAACCGAATACTTTTGTCTGTCAATACTGCATATTTGATTCCATCCATAAATT
>NC_044930.1:9106847-9172956 GCF_003576645.1 Ipomoea triloba
ATAATAATAATAATAATAATAATAATAATAATATATTATTATTATTATTATATTATTATTATTATTATAATCATTGTGTTATTATTACTGTGTTTTACTCGTGCAATGCACGAAATTTTTTTTGTTATTATGAATTTAATTAACGAATTTAAAAATAAAATATATTAAAATGTACAATATAATAATATGATTGAATTTTCATATATTTAGTCAAGTATCTATTATCATAGCATACAAATTAAAATTAAAATTTTGTATGGTTAATATAATCTCTAATCATGTATATATTTAGATAATTATATAGAAAATTTTACATAATTAAATTGATTATTCCTAATCATATTTCATATATATTATAATCTAATGATATGATAATAACTAAGAATTATACTTAGAAATTAAAAATGTAAATTTTAAATTTTTTATGTGATTTTAAACTCTAATTAGACGCATTTTCTTATATGATTGTGTAATACATTGTATATACAATAATATTTATTAATATGTATGTATGCAAATTCTTATTGCTCCATCCTTGCAACCCGATCGGGCCGACCGCACATTTGCCCACCGGCCCCTTCACGTGCCCTCTTTGGTAGGGATAATGCCATGGTTTTGTCTCGAGCGTATTTTGGTCGACCGCCTCCTCACAACGAACCGTCCGGTTGTCCAGGAGATCACGCACGAAACGTTACCCACGCCACATGCTCCGACTGCGGCTACATAGGTGTCGTTTCTTTCTCTCCCTTTCTTTTTCTTCTTCTTCTTCGTATTGTGTTGTTTTCTCGCTACTATTCGTACTTGACTGACCAGCTACTGCTAATTGTTGCTTGGTTGTTTTCCCTTCCGGCCGGCTGGATAATCACACCACTTGGCAGGTCGGTCTCTTGATATTTGCTGCTCTACTTTTTTTTTCTTCTTCTTCTTCGGTCAACAGACCACCAATTGTCCACTTACGATTTGCTTCTTTTTTTTTTTAAGGCTTGGCCGATTGCGTGTACAATTATGATGTTATTGCTCTGTTATTGCGGCTGATGTGATTCATTGTTGTTATCCATTATTCCCGATTGACCAATCGAAACAACGGATCATTCGAATTCATTGTTGTTGTTGAGGTTGCGTTGATCGCTTTCCCTGATCGGGCGACCATGCCTGCCGGCCGATCAAAAGCCAAATGTCTTCACTGCTCATTCTTTTTCTTTTTTTTTGTGTCGCGTACTGCTCTCTTTTCCCAATTGACCGGCCAATTTCAAGTGTCGTCGGACCGGGAACCCGTGATCGATTGCATCGACTGCCTGTACGAGCAAGTCGATCATCAGGTCGCTGCTGCTGCTTGATTTGGCCATCGACCACGCGGGTCGAACTCCCATTTGATGATGTTCTTTGTTGCTGCATGTTGTTGTTTTAATTTCTTGTTGATCTCTGGTGTTGATGCCAACCGGTTGATGTTGTTGTCTCCCCCTGATCGTCCGAACGACTACACGGTTTGGTCGGCCAGCCACCCGTCAACGCGACTTGCTAGTTTTTTTTTTGACCGATTGCACGTTCGCACCGAGTTTGAAGTTGCTTTGGTGTAGTTTTGAGGAGTGTTTTTAGGTGTGATTAGGAAAGAGAAACTAGGGGTGGAGGAAAAAAAAAAAAAGAAAAGGAAAAAAACAAAACAAAATAAAAAAAAGGTATTTACAGTGGGGCAACAGGACTGCCAAAATCTCCCCCCTTGCCGGGAAAAAATCATCAAAATATCTTCACCACATTTGTTAAAAAATAATAATAATAATAATAATAATAATAATAATATAATAAAAACTACCCCAAATTTTTTATTCCAAATCGCATTAAAACCCACAAATAGAAATGACCTTATTGTTGTTGTGTTTGATCCATGTAGTACGAATTAGGATATCACTTGGAGCATTATGCATGGCATGTAGTGTTATTATTATTATTAATGATATATGAAGTTATTAGTTGTAATAATAATATTATTATTAATATTATTAATGATATAATTCCGTCCGTCAAACAACGTAACCTAGGTACCGTCATTGACTCACAATGCAATACGACGTCGTAGGACTTTTGCTGACGGCTGTCCAACTGATTTCTTTAAACGAAGACGTCTGAGGACTCTTATTCAAGACACTCAGGCCCGTCCCTGGGCAAGGGCGGGCTGGGCCTTGCCCAGGCCCACGCTTGAAAGGGGCCCACCCTAGCCCACTACTTATATATATATATATATATATACTATAAAGTTTTAGGTATAAGTATTTAATATACATTTAAGTAAATAAATTTGATTTAGCTTAGTTGGTGGGACTTATTGCCTACAATGTTGAGGTCATGGGGTCAAAACCTTATGGCTACATATGTTTCATTTTATACTTTAAATTTTTGAACTCCCATGGATATTTTAAATTTTCCTCCCAAGACAAATTTAGAGATATTATATATAGTATTAAAATTAAAATAAAATTATAACTTATGAAATTTAATTTTCCCTCCATACTCTTTAGAAGATGAATTTGAAAATATTTTATACTATTCAAATTATAACATATGGAATTTATTTCTATTTCTAATTGTATTTTTTTGAGTTGTAACTATGTGATTATTTTACATTTCTATAATTATAATGAGATTTATAATATAGATTGATCTGTGATTCATATCAAATTTTGAATATATTTATATTCGAGTAATTTATTAATATTTAGAACATGTGTTATTTTGTGAACTTTATAACGATTTATGTATATGTAATATATTTTGTGATTTAGTTATGAAATAATTTTAAAAGATAGTTTATTTTTTTATGAATTATCTAGTCAATGTAGTTTAGAAGTTCTATTATGTGTCATTGACTCATTGTATTCATATTAATCTATAAAAAAATTTGAAATTGATCTTACTAAAAGAAAATTATTTATAATATGATATCAATAGAGAATATGTGTGATATAATGTGTTTTCTATTCAAACTATTTTATCCAATTAATCATGTTTATATTTTGTTACGAATACCATTTATACGTTTTAAAGTATTTTGATTTATTGCTCCAAGTAATTAAGATTTTGCTCTACTCTTTTTTGTAAGTTGTGTTTTATAATTATTATTAATAATTATTTTATTATTTATTATAATAACAATGTGATTGTCTATAAGCTTATTTGATTTTAAATTGTTTATTCGTTTTTATTAACTGTAATTCTTTATTTATGAAGACACATATGCAAATATTGAATATTTTGTATTTTTTAAGCCAACAAAGAAAAATTCATTCATAACTAATGAAAGCATGCATCTAGAGTTTTTTTTTTTTTTTTTTTTTTTTGAAATCAGCATGCATCTAGAGTTTTTTTTTTTTTTTTTTTTTTTTTTTGAAATCAGCATGCATATTTTCTTCCTTCTGAGTTCAAGTCTCAATAAGAATGCTAGTTCTTACTGTTCATATATATCTATCATACATATATATCTATCATCTATTAAAAAAAATATAGATAGATATGTTATGATATGGATCTGAATTGTGTTATGTGACATCAATTCGTTATGTATGGATGAGATTCCAAGGTCCTGATTGCGTGCATCCAGTAGGAATTGAACCTACGACTTCGCCAATTATGAGTTGGGCGCTTTCACCACTCAGCCATGGATGCTTAACAGGGACCCTTGTCCACGGTGCCAATCCAATATAAAAAATAAGTCAAATGAAAATAACATAAAATCATTTAAATTAAAATAACATAAAAGAGGTCAAATGAAAATAACATAAAATCATTTAAATTAAAATAACATAAAATAAGTCAAATGAAAATAACATAAATCATTTAAATTAAAATAACATAAAGAAGAATCAAATGAAAATAACATAAAATCATTTAAATTAAAATAACATAAAAGAAGAATCAAATGAAAATAACATAAAATCATTTAAATTAAAATAACATAAAATAAGTCAAATGAAAATAACATAAAATCATTTAAATTAAAATAACATAAAAGAAGAATCAAAATCAAAATGAGATGAAATCTCGGGGGTGAACCTAATGCAAAAAAGACAAATCAAGGTGCAAAAAAGACAAATCAAGTTCTGTATTTTCGAATTGAGAGAGATAATGAGAGAGATAAAGAATTCTCACTATTTCTTAGATTCGTGGACCCAATTCAATTCAGTGGGATCCTTTATTCACATTTTTTTCCACCAAGAACGTTTTCTAAAACTCTTTGACCCACGAATTTTTAGTATTCTACTTTCACGCAATTTCCAGGGTTCAACAAGCAATCGATCTTTCACGATCAGGGGAGTAATACTCTTTGTAGTAGCGGTACTTATATATCGTATTAACAATCGAAATATGGTCGAAAGAAAAAACCTATATTTGACAGGGTTTCTTCCTATACCTATGAATTCCACTGGACCCAGAAATGATCGATTGGAAGAAGCTGTTGGGTCTTCCAATATCAATAGGTTGATTGTTTCGCTCCTGTATAATAATAATAATAATAATAATAATAATAATAATAATTATTATTATTATTATTATTATTATTATTATTATTATAATCATTGTTGTTATTATTACTGTGTTTTACTCGTGCAATGCACGAAATTTTTTTTGTTATTATGAATTTAATTAACGAATTTAAAAAATAAAAATATATTAAAATGTACAATATAATAATATGATTGAATTTTCATATATTTAGTCAAGTATCTATTATCATAGCATACAAAATTAAAATTAAAATTTTGTATGGTTAATATAATCTCTAATCATGTATATATTTAGATAAATTTATATAGAAAATTTTACATAATTAAATTGAATTATTCCTAATCATATTTCATATATATTATAATTCTAATGATATGAATAATAACTAAGAAAATTATACTTAGAAATTAAAAAATGTAAATTTTAAATTTTGTATATGTGATTTTAAACTCTAATTAGACGCATTTTCTTATATGATTGTGTAATACATTGTATATACAATAATATTTATTAATATGTATGTATGCAAATTCTTATTGCTCCATCCTTGCAACCCCGATCGGCCGACCGCACATTTGCCCACCGGCCCCTTCACGTGCCTCTTTTGGTAGGGATAATGCCATGGTTTTGTCTCGAGCGTATTTTGGTCGACCGCCTCCTCACAACGAACCGTCCGGTTGTCCAGGAGATCACGCACGAAACGTTACCCCACGCCACATGCTCCGACTGCGGCTACATAGGTGTCGTTTCTTTCTCTCCCTTTCTTTTTCTTCTTCTTCTTCGTATTGTGTTGTTTTCTCGCTACTATTCGTACTTGACTGACCAGCTACTGCTAATTGTTGCTTGGTTGTTTTCCCTTCCGGCCGGCTGGATAATCACACCACTTGGCAGGTCGGTCTCTTGATATTTGCTGCTCTACTTTTTTTTTCTTCTTCTTCTTCGGTCAACAGACCACCAATTGTCCACTTACGATTTGCTTCTTTTTTTTTTTTAAGGCTTGGCCGATTGCGTGTACAATTATGATGTTATTGCTCTGTTATTGCGGCTGATGTGATTCATTGTTGTTATCCATTATTCCCCGATTGACCAATCGAAACAACGGATCATTCGAATTCATTGTTGTTGTTGAGGTTGCGTTGATCGCTTTCCCTGATCGGGCGACCATGCCTGCCGGCCGATCAAAAGCCAAATGTCTTCACTGCTCCATTCTTTTTTTCTTTTTTTTTGTGTCGCGTACTGCTCTCTTTTCCCAATTGACCGGCCAATTTCAAGTGTCGTCGGACCGGGAACCCGTGATCGATTGCATCGACTGCCTGTACGAGCAAGTCGATCATCAGGTCCGCTGCTGCTGCTTGATTTGGCCAATCGACCACGCGGGTCGAACTCCCAATTTGATGATGTTTCTTTGTTGCTGCATTGTTGTTGTTTTTAATTTCTTGTTGATCTCTGGTGTTGATGCCAACCGGTTGATGTTGTTGTCTCCCTGATCGTCCGAACGACTACACGGTTTGGTCGGCCAGCCACCCGTCAACGCGACTTGCTAGTTTTTTTTTTGACCGATTGCACGTTCGCACCGAGTTTGAAGTTGCTTTGGTGTAGTTTTGAGGAGTGTTTTTAGGTGTGATTAGGAAAGAGAAACTAGGGGTGGAGGAAAAAAAAAAAAAGAAAAGGAAAAAAAACAAAACAAAATAAAAAAAAGGTATTTACAGTGGGGCCAACAGGACTGCCAAAATCTCCCCCCTTGCCGGAGAAAAAATCATCAAAATATCTTCACCACATTTGTTAAAAAATAATAATAATAATAATAATAATAATAATAATAATAATAAAAACTACCCCCAAATTTTTATTATTCCAAAATCGCATTAAAACCCACAAATAGAAATGACCTTATTGTTGTTGTTGTTTGATCCATGTAGTACGAATTAGGATATCACTTGGAGCATTATGCATGGCATGTAGTGTTATTATTATTATTAATGATATATGAAGTTATTAGTTGTAATAATAATATTATTATTAATATTATTAATGATATAATTCCGTCCGTCAAAACAACGTAACCTAGGTACCGTCATTGACTCACAATGCAATACGACGTCGTAGGACTTTTGCTGACGGCTGTCCAACTGATTTCTTTAAACGAAGACGTCTGAGGACTCTTATTCAAGACACTCAGGCCCGTCCCTGGGCAAGGGCGGGCTGGGCCCTTGCCCAGGGCCCACGCTTGAAAGGGGCCCACCCTAGCCCACTACTTTATATATATATATATATATATACTATAAAGTTTTAGGTATAAGTATTTAATATACATTTAAGTAAATCAAATTTGATTTAGCTTAGTTGGTGGGACTTATTGCCTACAATGTTGAGGTCATGGGGTCAAAACCTTATGGCTACATATGTTTCATTTTATACTTTAAATTTTTGAACTCCCATGGATATTTTAAATTTTTCCTCCCAAGACAAATTTAGAGATATTATATATAGTATTAAAATTAAAATAAAATTATAACTTATGAAATTTAATTTTCCCTCCATACTCTTTAGAAGATGAATTTGAAAATATTTTATACTATTCAAATTATAACATATGGAATTTATTTCTATTTCTAATTGTATTTTTTGAGTTGTAACTATGTGATTATTTTACATTTCTATAATTATAATGAGATTTATAATATAGATTGATCTGTGATTCATATCAAATTTTGAATATATTTATATTCGAGTAATTTATTAATATTTAGAACATGTGTTATTTTGTGAACTTTATAACGATTTATGTATATGTAATATATTTTGTGATTTAGTTATGAAATAATTTTAAAAGATAAGTTTATTTTTTTATGAATTATCTAGTCAATGTAGTTTAGAAGTTCTATTATGTGTCATTGACTCATTGTATTCATATTAATCTATAAAAAAATTTGAAATTGATCTTACTAAAAGAAAATTATTTATATATATGATATCAATAGAGAATATGTGTGATTTATAATGTGTTTTCTATTCAAACTATTTTATCCAATTAATCATGTTTTATATTTTGTTACGAATACCATTTATTACGTTTTAAAGTATTTTGATTTATTGCTCCAAGTAATTAAGATTTCATGCTCTACTCTTTTTTGTAAGTTGTGTTTTATAATTATTATTAATAATTATTTTATTATTTATTATAATAACAATGTGATTGTCTATAAGTTTATTTGATTTTAAATTGTTTATTCGTTTTTATTAACTGTAATTCTTTATTTATGAAGACACATATGCAAATATTGAATATTTTGTATTTTTTAAGCCAACAAAGAAAAATTCATTCATAACTAATGAAAGCATGCATCTAGAGTTTTTTTTTTTTTTTTTTTTTTTTTTGAAATCAGCATGCATCTAGAGTTGTTTTCATTATTATTATTGTGTATGCAAAATTGTTAAAAACGTGTAAATCTTATTTCAAGTTATTTGTCATTAGTTTTTTTTTTTTCCTTACGCATATATAAATTAATTTCATATAAGGCCCATTTTTTATGCTATGCCCCGGGCCTATAAAATGATAGGAACGAGCCTGAAGACACTAACCACCTCTTCCCACGACACCGTTTTGCTGCTACCCAATTCCCTTGGCAACCTCTGAGATCATTACAAAGAGCTTTAACAAAGCTCCTGAAAGTCCAACTATTGCAAAGAGTGAAACGGAAAGCCTTCCTCGTGAATCGCAACATTTCCAGCCTTTGAACAAGAAGATAAACAAACTAGGGAGTTTTGGCAGCCCAAATGAAGGATGAAGAGAATTTTGACTCAGCAGATTAAGATGAAGCATATGTAGATACCCTCGATACGCTTTCAAGAAGCTAAGGTTGCCCTTCGAAAGTCAATTCCAGAAAGCTAATGGAAGCTGATCAACAGCGTGGGAGTGAAAGAAAGATGGAATATGAAAATTACACATTTACTCTCACAGATTTAACATCAAATGGATGGGAAGGCAAACGGATTACTACAACGAGCAAAGTCACAAATCTCTGGGACTCAATTATGTCACAATAGTCGAATGAGACTAAATCGAGAAAAACCACCATAGTTAATGACTATTTTGAGTATTATATTAGCTCGTCAATATGTAATTAAGAAGGGTACCATTTCTCCTCTTAATTTGCAATATAATTCTTCTTTGATGTGTGTATATACTGTTAAACTGAGTAGCATATAAACAATTGGACCACCAATTTTGTATGGTTTGGGGACCAAGATCTTCCAGGGGCAAAGACAACACAGTAACACTGATGGTCCTAATATATGTCTGTTTATACTGCCAGACTCCTCTCCTTTTTGGTGCATTAGCTGCAGCGGCCAAAATCAGGTAACAAACTTCTGCCACAAAAAATAGACATTACAGGAAACTATTGCCCACAAAAAATGTACAAATGGCAAATGTGGTGCATAGGTGGGAATGTGAGATATAGACAATACCAGATGGCGACTGTGCAAAACCAGCACGAGGATCCCGTGCTCTTGCCTACAACTATGGGAAGCCAGGCTGGGCAAGTCAAATTAGAAAAGAGAGAAAATCGAGCATGAAGTTTTATTCGTTTTGCTGCTTCTCCTGCTTTTTAGAGCAGATAAATACAAAGCAACTTCTCAGCATCAAAGAGAAAAAAAAGCACTCTAACATAATATATTAATGCTGCTAACAGAGACATAGATGCTGCTAAAAGAGAAAAGTCTAAAATTTATGAGCACTGAAAAAAAAAAACAGCATTTTGTTGTCTGAATCGAAATGTCACTGGTTGTCACAACCAATGGATTCAGATTGCAAGCATAGTAAAGCATCTTATGATCAGCTTTGTCCTATTCTAACTCTTAAGGACTAAAAGTGGGATGACACCTATAATTCTATAAATCTATGACCAAAATTGAAATTAACTCTTCATAATAAAATGATTTCCAGTACCCGAAGAATATTGATCGCCTTCCACCTGCCATATGGAAATAACACAGTTTGCAATTTACAAGAAGCATGAACCATGACTCAAGTTAGTATTGTGGCCTTGATGATGACCCCCCATTAAATAAGCCAAGACACTAATGCATATTGAAATAAATGTTGGAACTGTAGAAAATGGTCCCATGTAGTAAAGAGATCTACTATAACCAATCATTATTGCGTGGACCGTAGTCCACACCGCGATTCAAAAACACATAAAATACATTATTCTAACTCATAAAATACATCATTCTAACACATAAAGTCCATTATTTTAATTCATAAAATGCATTATCTTACTCCAGAAATTTCTTTATTCTAACACATATAAAGTACATTATTCTAACACATAAAGAAATTATTCTAACTTATAAAATACACTATCTTACCCAAAAATGTTCATTATTCTAACACGTGTGTGAAGCAAGTAATTTTTCTTTCTTTCTTTCTTTAACATCAAAACGATGTCGTTTTAAACCGTGGTCCACAGTCCACACAATAATTTGCCGTAGTAAAGAGATCTCTACTATAACACAGTAGACTATAACTGTAATCTTTCATTCACTTTCAGCTCGATTTTTCTTGCCTAGGCCCAGTTTTGTTGACCAGGACCTGACATGGTGGTTAATCACCATTAATATATGACATGTATCAATGGTGGATATTGGTTCTCGGTTTCTAGCTAATCCTCTACATGAAAATTTGCAGACAAAGAAAATAACAGATAAACAGAGACCTAATACAGACTTTGAAGTTGTAATGATCTGAAGTTTGTAAAGAAAACAAACTTGCATAACTTCATTCATTTTATGGACCTCTAATTAAAATATATTAACAACAAAAAAGCTTTCAATAATTACAAATGCCAATCCAAGAGCTTCTACATTCAAAATTGATTAGACGACATATCACAACACTTTTTATACTAAAATATCCTGGAGCTCATCACTCCTTAAGACAAGGACAAATTTTAAAGCGCTGTTCTTGCGATGAAATCTATAGAACAACTCCACTTAAGTTTAGCATTTCACCATAAACAAGGTGCAGGCTAAATAAATAGCACATTTTTAATCATAAACGTTGAGATTATCGCCTTCTTTAACTTATAGTTTCAACTTTTATGATTAGGTTAGGCTCCACTACCTAATCCCAACTCCCTTAAAATACACCAAACACCTAAGGAGCATTGGTGTGGCCTAGCGCAATCTGCTACTAAACCTTCATTTTCTTCTCAGGATGAAGTGGACGTATTGCACAATATCCAAGAAGAATGGCAGCTTAAGTTGAATTGCACTCTAGTAGAATTATGCAAAGAACAGTTAATTTGTCTTGGAAGTTGCATTGATTTACTCCTAACAATCAACCAACACCTAGAACACTTGAACCAGACACAATGGACCATTCAGAATCCTACAGTGTGCTGAACATCATGGAAATGACTTAGGATAAATAAAATTCTTTCTAACCAGGCATCAATTAAGGCTATTCTTCAATAAATTCACAGGCAGAAGTTAATCTATACTATACACACACACATGGTAGTCTGAACTATATTAATTTAGGCAAAGTAAAGAAGTCAAAATCATACCGAAATCCATAACAATCGCTTCACTTAGTGCGGATTTCTTCATGATTTTTTGAGCCTTCCAACATAAATCTGCAGGAAAAGATCACAGAATGGTGATAGACAGCTTATAATTAGCTCAATTGAAAAAGGAAGTAAGTGATTGGTATTACTTAAACATAAAGAATAAGTTGAAAGCGGGAAATTACAGCCTGTAGTGTTGACACCAAAGAGAGTGTGAGAATGATGATTTCCTTGAAATGAGTCGTATGACAAGCATTGTTTAGAATTCAGACTCTAAATTGGCTGCCAATACATACAACGAAACCTTTGCAATTTCCACAATGAAATAATTTACTATAATTTTCCAAAGGAATTAGGCAAATGAACAAAAACTTCAATTAAATAATTTACAAGTAAACCATGAAAAAATGTCTCTGTATCTGATCTCTTTGAACTAATTGAGAAATTGAATATATGACAAAACGATAAAGTTTAAAATGAAGTATAAATCAAATTACATACTCAATAAATGACAACTCACTACAAGTATAATGTTAGCAAGTCAAGGTTGAATCCCTGAATCCCCTATTCGTTCTTCCAAGCATACAAAAACAGTGAGAAATCAAGACTAGGCGACTGGGATTCCCGGAATCTCTGTGACCAGGACCAATGCTGTGTCTGGGGATCACAAAGAGGCTGACTAGCCCACAATTTCTCAGCTGAATGACTAGTCTTAAACATGAATACTGCATTCCCAAAAGTTGTACCAAAAAGCCAATTATGGACATCCCAAAACACTTCTACCTCAAGGCCATCAATCAAGATGGTATGATTGCCCCGAAATTTCCAGTGAAGCCGCTTCACCTTCATCATTGGCTTACTATCCACACGGATCACAAGGTACGGGTCACTGCTGCCACTTGTATCACATTCAATAATGAGATCATGGATTTGACCATTATCACAAAACTGAGCCTTTGTTCCAAAAATCTTCTTGCCAAATATGTGCTCTCTCTTGGCAATAAAAACAGCACCAGAAGCAGCAGGGGAAGCACCTGTTTTCTTCAGAGCTTCTTTTATCATGTCACCGAGAAGCAGAAGCATTTGCCTTTCAAAGACAATACACACATAGAATCCTTGCAACGGCTCCGGGCCAGATCCAAATTTAGCTGATGAAAGGTCCCAATACACATCAATCTTACAAGAATATGCTTCTAAAGTCTTTGAACCTTTCTTCCTAGAGAACAACCATGGCTTTATATCAACCTTACATAGGCACTGGTTGGTGTTATCATCAATCCCCACACTAAGGCCCTGCCCCATCAAATTCTTACTCCATGTAACGTTTAGCAGCCAAGATTTCCCACGCAATCTACACTGATATATACAAGTCGCCAAATTTTGAGCAGCAGCTTTATTATTAGCACTTGATGATGAAAAATCAGCAACTTGAACACCAGTTTCCCCAAAACAAGAAGGGAAATCCCTCATTTCTTAATGCCTTTCAACACTTTTTCCTCTTTTCTTCCCCTTTCTCCCCACTGATTTATGCACAAAAGATTTGGCTTCTTCAATTCTTTAAAAAAAAATTAAAAAAAATCGTGGTTTTAAAATTGGTTCAGAATCAGAAAAGCTCACCTTCAATTGAATGCATCAGAAAGCTACATACCTCGACTATCCAGTCAAAATAACAGCGACCCACATCGGAAAATGCCTTCAAGTTCTTCAAGAAAGTCTTGATTTTATCCAAAGATGATGTCTTTGAGAGGCATTTGGGAATTGGGAGCTCAAGCCCAGTAATTTGGAGTTCAGGAGAAAGGAGGATAGGCCCTCTAAATTACAGACAAATTTGGGGAAAGTATTCTGTGTAGAATTTAAAACAGAAAAAAGGGGTAAAGAAATTGATTAAGAGAGATGAGGAGAGAGAGAGAGAGAGAAGCAGACAAAAAGTAGACTACTCAGACTCATTTCACTGTCACTACATAATACATACAAGATGCTTATACATATATGTATGCAAATGCAAATACACACATACATATATACATGTATATAAATACGAAGCAAATACATTTACAGATGGTGACAGATGGAATTAAGAAATGGACGTAAGAAAAAGCAAATATCATCATAATGTAATAGCGACAGGGTGTCTCTATAAAAGGTTGCTGGTTTAGTTAGAAACTGTTTCTTGTTTATTTGGTGTAGCGTGTCATCTTTTTCTTCACCTGCTCAAAAATATTACTCCCTCAACCTCGTTATATGTGTCGAACTCAATTTATTTTTAATTCAATTTTTTTATAATATTAACTTTTATTTATATTAATATACAAAATTTATATTGTTGGTTTTATGACTTCTGAGTAGTCAAAGGCAAGTCAACACTACCTGTTAGAATAGCGAGAATATAAAAAATATGTAGGAAAATATAACGAGAGAATATAAGTATTGTATTGCTCAGGATTGCTTCCCTTTCTCCATGGGTGGAGGGTATATTTATGCATATTTTGGGTCTAGAGTCCTATAAGGAATAAGAATCCTGGATCGCCCCATATTGGGAGTCCTGTTACATTATAACTAATAAGCCCTAATCTTGCTAACATTACAAGTGCTAAGTCCAATCCTTATCGAAATCTTCTGTAACTTTGTATTAAGGGTCCTTATTGGGCTTTCTTGATCCAATTGCTTTCTTGGGCCGGTCCATGTAGTCCAGGCCTAGTATATTATCCATCATATATATTTATAAATTACATTAAAAATAGTATGAAACACACAAAAATAAATTAAAAATAAATAAAATACTTTAAAAATACACAAAGAATAAATAGTTGATTTGACAAATGATTAGTAAACAATACAGGTAAAATGAGACAATATTTAAAATTTTGGATGAATAACAAATTTTATTTTACCCCACAATTTTCATGGTATTATTACATTAAGTCATTAAATTTTAATTTGACTACATTTAATCTCACTACTATGCTGGTCATATTTTGTTTTCTTATACAATTTTCTTTGCCAAGCCTCTTGTGTTCAATTGGCACCTTTGTGACTTTTCTTGAGGAAGGTTATAGGATTAAACTTCGGTGGTCGGGTATTGACTATTTGAACTACAATTGATAAAGAAAGTATATTGAACAGATAGTGTACTCAAAAATATAACTAAAAGTTTCTTTTAGTTAACTTTAATTTTTAGAATAATATGGTAATTTTACAATTTTAATTTTCTTTTACTTAAGAAAATACACATAAACAATGTCACAGAAATAACTATTTTTTCAAAAGTAAGTCTATCAAATTATTGTTTATGAGATGAGAAAATTGTAAAATTACATAATTTTCTAAATATTAACATTAATTAATAAAAATTGTACTAATATATCCAGTGTAACTGCCGCTCTTTCCGTTTGGAACTCAACGGTCTTCGGCAGTATTCACAAACGTAAAAGAACTCTTCTTGCTTGTCTAGGTGGGGTACAACGTCGGCTCGCTCTCCGCTATCATGGTGGGCTGTCCAAACTCGAACATAAGCTTACTGCGGAATATCAAGACACTCTATACCAGGAGGAACTCTTGTGGTTTCAAAGATCGAGAGAGGAGTGGATTGTTTCCGGGGATAGGAATACGAAGTATTACCATGCGGCAGCATCAATTCGGAAGGCGCGGAATACAGTTGTCTGCCTTCGGAATGAGGAAGGGGAGTGGATGAGTGACCAGGTTATTCTCCAACGTCATGTTCGAAATTATTTTATTGGGCTATATACTAATGATTCCGCAATTCGGGACGTGACTCTTTTGGAGGGTGAGTTCCCGTCGGTTAGTCAGGAGGATTGGCGGTGGTTTAACTCGCCTTTAACCCAGGAGGAAGTCCGTTGTGCTCTTTTTGATATGGCACCTTTCAAGGCACCTAGGCCTGACGGGTTACATGCTGGCTTTTATCAGCATCTGTAGCACATGGTAGGTGCTAATGTGTTTGAGCTTGTCAGGGCGGCTGTACACTCGGGTAGCCTGCCTGAAGGTCTTAATGATACTCTTCTTGTCCTTATTCCCAAAGTTCGATCCCCAGAGTCGGTTAAGCAATTCAGGCCGATCAGTTTATGTAATGTAAGGTATAAGATTATCACCAAGACCATTACGAATCGTCTGAAACGCATTCTACATAGTCTGGTGGGTCCTTTTCAGAGTTCCTTTGTCCCTGGTCGGCAGATTTCCGATAATGTTCTCATCTATCAGGAGGTATTACATACCATGCGTACTAAGCGTGGTGCTACAGGGCTTATGGCAATTAAGCTAGACTTTGAGAAGGCTTATGATCGACTTGCTTGGAATTTTATTCACAGAACTCTTTTGGAAATTGGTTTCAATGCTAACTGGATTACGACGATCATGAACTGCATTCGATCACCCCGGTTTTCTATACTTTGGAATGGAGTTCGGTTACCTTCTTTCTGCCCAGAAAGGGGAATTCGCCAAGGAGATGCGATGTCTCCGGCTATATTTGTTCTCTGTATGGAGAAGTTAAGTCAATTGATTACGTTGCAGGTGAATGAGGAAGTTTGGGAAGGAATTCAATTAGCGTCTGACAGCCCTGTTTTGTCTCATCTATGTTTTGCAGACGACATGGTTTTGTTCGCCAAGGCATCTATTGAGCAAGTTGATGTTATACGAGACTGTTTGTCTCGTTTCTGCGAGGCGTCGGGCCAGCGCATAAACTTTGCGAAGTCCCAGGTTTTTTTTCTCAAAGAATACGAATCCGGGGATTGCTAACGAACTCGCTCAGAGGCTCCAAATAGCCAGGACTGATGACATGGGGAAATATCCGGGGGTTCCCTCGATTCATGGACGAGTGTCACGCGACTCTTATTCTGATTTATTGGATAGAGTGAATGATCGGCTGGCAGGTTGGAGAGCTAGAACCCTTTCAGCGGCTGGTAGAGTTACCCTGGCAAAGACTGTGCTGAATACTATACCGGCTTATACCATGCAGACTACGGTCTTGCCTAAAGGTATATGCCATGCCATTGAGAAGAGTATGCGACGTTTTATCTGGGGGAACGATGGCCCTGAGCACCAAACAACTAGAATGCATCTAATCAATTGGGATACAGTGACTAGTTCTAAGGGTTCGGGAGGGCTAGGTTTTCGTAAGCTTCAGGAACTTAATATGGCCTACATGGTTAAACTGGGTTGGCGTTTAGGTCAAGAGAAGGACTCTCTTTGGGCAACAGTTTTGTCTTGTAAGTACAAGCATGGTATTTCGTCCAAATCTTCCAACGCATGGAGAGGAATTAGGGCAGCTAGTCCTTTTCTTGACACGGGGAGGGTCTGGGCGGTTCGGAATGGTGGAAGTACGCGGTTTTGGTTGGATAAATGGATCATGCAATATCCTCTTCGTGATCATCTGAATGTCTCTCTAAGCCTTCCTGAACTCTATGCTAATGTTTCTGACTATTGGGAGGAAGGTAGAGGATGGATTTGGGAGGCTTTCAGCGACCATCTCCCGAATGCAGTGTTGCATAAGCTCGCCGGTTTTGTTCTTTCTTCGGATATGCATGCGAGCGATGGGTTCGGGTGGAGTCTTGAGCCCAGTGGGAACTTCTCGTTAGCGACGGCATATGCAGCCCTTCTTCCCCCCTCACCGTTAGGGTCTTCTTCGAATTGGCTTCGCGTTTGGGACATTAAAGTGCCCAATAGGATTTGTTTTTTCCTTTGGCTTGTTAAACATGGACGCATTATGACTAATGTGGAAAGAGCTAGGCGATATTTAACATCTAATTCACTCTGTGGGGTTTGTGCAGGTTGCCAGGAGGACCTTGATCATTTGTTTCGCTATTGTCGGGATGCGAAGGCGATTTGGACTGCTGCTCTGACTCCCCATGCGTGTGTTGCTCTCGACAGTTTAGATTGGGAGGCGTGGTTGTTGGCCAATCTTGCGGGGGACAAAGCGCTGGGTCTTGACGATCAGTGGCCGGAGAAGTTTGCGATCAGGTGCTGGTGGATTTGGAAGTGGCGAAACGACGCTATTTTTAACGGTCTTTTTGTTTCCTTTAGCAAGAAGATCGAGTGGTTACAAAAGCAGGAGATGGAGATAGCTACTGCTTTCGCAAAACATCGGAGTATGGAATTGCATGGCAACCCGGTCGACTCTGCTTTGTTGTCTTGGAAAAAGTCGCAGGAGGGTTGGACAAAGGTTAATGTCGATGGCAGCCGATCTGCTACGAATGATGATGCTGGATGTGGCGGCGTTCTTAGGGACTGCGGGGGTGGATGGCAGCGAGGCTTTCTTTACCATATTGGCGTTTGTTCCGTTAATGAAGCAGAGCTTTGGGGTGTGCTCCAAGGGTTGCGGCTGGCGTTTAGAATGGGTGTGAGGAAGTTGATGGTGGAATGCGATTCCGAGTTAGTAATTCGGCTACTTCGTGGTCGTTTGTCTTATCATGGGAACATTGCAAACCTCGTACAGCGGTGTCTTGCAGTGAGCCAGAATTTCGAGGCCGTTTGTTTCAATCATGTCTATCGTGAGCAGAACAGGTTGGCGGATGCTTTAGCTAAAAGGTCCCTGCATCAAGTCGGTGGTCTCTTAGAGTTGATGGCGGTGCCTACTGGCCTTGAGGATATTTTGTATGAGGATCAATCGGGGGCTAGTTTTCATCGTTTCATTCCCCGTCATCGGGGAGGGGTCTTTTAGTTGTTCTCTTTGTTCTTTTTGGGTTTAATCCCTCCTCTTTCATCAAAAAAAAAAAAAACAATATTACAATAGTCATAAAATTAAATGCGATTTAATTAAAAGTCTTGAACAAAATTTTACAATGTCATAATAATCATGCGCTAATGCTAGTAGCACCCATTAAATTTTCTCATTAGTTTTTATTTATTTGCTACAATTAGTCATCATTTTAAATTTATGTATTTTCACCATTTAATAAGGGTAAAAATTTGTGTAAGACCGTCTGATCCTTATCCGTGAGACAAGTCGAGTCAATAATATGAAATTTAATACTAATACTAGTAAATGGAGTACTAAATCAGGAATAAAATGTTTATTACTTATATGGAAAAATATACGGAGTAATATTTTTGAAGAAAAATGTAATACTTTTACAATTTTTTTTAAAGATAATACTTTTACATTTTTAATTAATGTAAAAGTATTACATTTTTCATCAAAAATATTACATTTTTCATCAAAAGTATTACATTTTCTTTTATAAGTAACAAACACTTGCCAACATTACTTATAAGGGAAAATATAATATTTTTGATGAAAAAAAATAGTTTTATAGTTGTACATCAAAATATAAAAGTATTACACATTTATCCTCAAAAGTATTTTTTTTTCTTTATAAGCAACTAACAGTCTAACACTTAGCTTATTCCTAATTAGTATTATATTTTTCAATATAAGTATTACATTTTCATATTCGCCTGACCCGATCTGTCTCACAAATAAGAATCCATGAGACGGTCATACATAAGTGTGACACTTTAATAAGGGCAATTGTTATACCATGGACAATTCACCTTACATTTGTGGACCCTGGTATAAAAAACAATATTCAAATTAATGTGCATGTAATTAAAATATTATGTACCATTAGTTAATAAATTATGTGCATACTACAATTAACATATTATATGTTTAAACTTTAAAGTTAACATATTATGTGTCTGTAGTTAATAAATTATGTATTTGCAGTTAACATATTATGTGCTTTTAATTTATTTATAGTCACATAATATGTTAACTGCATACATATAATCTGAATATCATTTTCGACCAAGATCCACAATGCAATATGAACCTTGATCCATGGTAAAGATGTTGAAATGGGCCAGCGGGACGGGGCCCACCAAATCCTAAGGGTATGCATTCGGTTAACCGAACTGAATTAACCAAAATTTTAAAACATTTAACCGTTAACCAAACCGAAGTTTGTGTTACCGAACTAACCGAATCGATTTTTTTTCGGTTAACCAATTAACCGAACTTTTTAAACCTAAAATATAAAATTCTAAAAATAACACGTAAGATAATAAGCCCAATTAAAATAAAATACAAATCATCCATAACTTCAAATCTTCAATCCAATTAGTATTTAGTATTTATATTTAATTATTTATCTCTCTCTCTCTCTCTCTCTCTATATATATATATATATATATATATATATATATATATATTCGGTTAACCGACCTTTTGAACTGAATTAACTATTAACCAAAGTTTCAAGATTCCTTTAACCATTAACCGAACCGAAATTTTCGGTTTGGTTAATGGTTAACCGAAATTTTTCGGTTTGGTTAATGGTTAACCGAAATTTTTTGGTTCGGTCGGTTAACTGAAACTTTTCGATAAATTGCATACCCCTACCAAAGCCTGCCTAAGCCCGCCATTTTGGCCTGACGAGCTAAAAAGTCCACCAGAATACAGGCCACAAAATTCAAAGCCTGCCACCTTTTTGGTGGGGTGGGACAAGCTAGTCCAGTGGGCTAAGCACACTTTGATGATGGCTCTAGTCCATGATATAATTTGCCTAATAAAGAACGCTGAGGTGTAATTTTATCATTTAAGTCTCTTACCTCAACATGTAATTTTTCTTATTCTCTTGTAAACACTTTTAATTAAATGATAAAATTACATATTAGTCATACTTCTTAAATGATGAAATTACAAAATTAAACATATGAATACTTGTGACAAACAAATAAAAGTAAAGAATGTAATGTGACAAAATAAAAAAAATAAAAAATAAAATAAAAAAGCAAGATTATATGTGACAATAAGATAATAGTTTATGATTAAAAGTAAAATTTACTTAAAATAATAAATAAAATGCACAAAAACTAAAATTTTGAATCCAAATATATTCAATAATAGAGGGATTAAAATGTAAATTTCCCTAATCTTTAAGGTGATGTATTTCACAACTGTTATACGTTTAAAGACTTTTAATGACTTTAAAAGTTTGGTAGTATTCGATTTGGACTTTTAAAGACTCTTTAAAAGTATACCATATTCATAATTTTCAAAAGTCTTTAAAAATATACTGGTATTTGATTCAAACTTTTATAGAGTTTTTAAAAGTCTACTGGTATTCAAAAACTTATTAACTTTCATAGACTCTATCATAATAGGACAGAATTTCTGCAGACTTTTCTTCACTAATATAAATATATGAAATCCAACTCTCCAACAACTCCAAGTTTTCAACTTTTCTACGGACTTTTCTTCGAGCCACACAAACTTTTCATTAATTCCTATCAACAATCCTATTAAAATTTACGGTGTCTTTCAAAACTTTCATAAATACTCATATATTTTTTTATCTCTTTATTTTCATACATATTTATAAAAAAAAAAAACCATGACAAAAAATTATTACGTCCAGCAATCAAAATTTGTTGTTGTTCACAACAAGGGAAGTTGATATGAACAGCAACATGCTGTTCGCAACAAAAAAAATTGTTGTGGCCAGTAGCAAGCTGTTGTACTGTTGATCGCAACAGAGGTTACCAAATTTTTTTAGGTCAAAATTTTTATATCATTAACATAATTTTATGTAATCAATATTTATTTTTATTTTTGTTTAATGCTTTAATTTATTTATTATTAATTTTTTAAAAATGTGTAAATGTTTATCCTACAGTTTTATAAATTAATACAAAGTTGATGAAAGTTTAACAGATTCTAAAAGAATTTTAAAAAATCATTTAAAATCTATCACTTTAAAAAAATATGTAACTCTATAAAAGTGTTGATTGAATACACCTTAACGCGCACCTGTAATTGTCCGTCCCATTATATTAAGTAGGCTGGCAAAATAATCTATTCTTTTGGCTACTATGATACACTTGGCACCTGTAATCTGTTATGATGACGTACACCAGCGTGCACGTTATGTCCATCATCATATTATATATCGTATTGTTCCGTATTTACTTTTATTATATTTTATATAATCAAATGAAATGTATTACACAAATAAATAAATAAATATTAAAGAATAAAAATATATTACATTATCAAAATAAACTATATGTACAACTTATCAATTATAAAATATAAACAATTTGAATGGAAAAAAATAAAATTATACAAATCTTAAGGACGTAACATTTATTTAATTCACTCTTTATATATAGTTAGACAGTGCTTTAAAAACTATATCAAATTTAGTAAAACATATATGCAACAAACAAAAATGGTCCATCACTCTAAATAAAATTAATTGGTTTTTTAATAAAATTAGTGTTCAATAAAAAAAATGCTAGAGACATAGAGTAACATACATGTATGTAGGTGCACTTAGCTTGGTTCATGTTATGTGCTAAAAAATTTCTCATTATCTAAGTTGTTTATAAAAAACACAATAATACTTGTTAATTTTATATATATCATAATAAGATTAAATATGACTACAAACTAGATAGCGGACTATAATCCATCATAAAGTCTATATATAGAAGCAAAACAAAATTAAAAGCACATAAATAAATTGAGATAACATGATTTTAACATACCGCTAATTACATAAGACACATAAACTTTTACAACAAGTTCATAACTAGAACTTTTGATGCTACTCTTTATATATGTAAAGCATTGGGAATTGGGAATACAAATTTGAGTACTACAAGATCCCTAATACATTCACATGTAACTCCCGTACATGAAGAATATAAACTATAAAGTCAAAGTCAGACTATATAGTCCCCGCTGAAGTACCAAAATTTTCTATGAGTGGATCACAATTAATTTTGTGAAAGATATGGCTCGTTTCAGCATCATTCACCAAATTTCCTCTATAGATATATAGGAAACAATTAAAACCTAGTTGCAGTTATTTCATTGTAAGAGATAAATTCAAAAACTTACTGAGTATGAACTGAGACATAAAGAAACTTCAAAAATTCACTAGTTTCTCTTCATCAACTCAATTTTCAAGTACCTTACCATCTAAATTTGGCAACGATTTTTTTTTCTAGAAAGATGTTGCTCCATGAGTTGCATGCCTTCCTAATTCCTCCTTAATCTACTCAATCAAATCTTTGTAGATAGAGTTATGTCCAAAATATCACATTATGGTACGATACGGTCTACATGAATAAGAACTATGATTGATTTTTCCATCATTTCCTACGAAGATCATACTAGAGAAATTTGAAAAGCCTTCTCCTCCAAGAATACAATAGAAACTTCTAGGATCTTTTTTTTTTTTTTTGGTTGTTGTTGTTCGTTGTTCTTGAATCTCCGTGGTTTGACCATCTTCAATGCCAATCAAGACTAAGAAACAAGTAAAATATAATATCAACAAGTGTTACTATTCTAAGTTAATTTTGACTAAAAATAGGTCAATACAATAATTACATGAACATGAGTGAATGTTATATGCATTGTTGCCTTGTTGGGTCACCACAAATTTGACATTCAGTAATACGGTTTCTAAAAATAATTTTATACTTTTTTGGGGTCAAATTTTCCCTCGAATTTTAGACAATATGAAATTCTTAAAGATATACAATTAGAATTGACATAACTTAAATTAAACATATCCACTACGACGAACAAGTAAGAACTTGGGGTATAATAAAGCCTTGAATATGTTGTTGTATTACCTTTTGAGCCAATAAGTAACATGTGAAGCTAAAGGGTTTAATGCAAAATTTTCAAGGTTTTGCAAATCTTCAACAGAATTTTCAGTAAAACTAGCCTTCAAAGGTTCTAGCAAAAGTTTCAAGGTTCCATAAGAGCATCCCATCAATATATCTTTTATGGTTTTTTGAAGAATAAAAATCACCAAATGAATTTTTAACTAATGTGCGAATTATTTTTTGGTGGATTTTTTCTCCTGCAAGTTTTGTTTTTTAGGGCCCTACTGTTGAGAAAAATGGAGAAGGCATGTTGCCTGGGCCACCGCATTTGGGCTACATTCACGCACGCCCAGCTGGGCACGTGCAGTACACGTACGCACTAGAGTTATTGTTCATTATGTTATTTTTTTTGTCAGATTTCTGTTTTTTTTTTCTCTCTTCCCTCATTCTTCTCTACTTGGACGTGTAAAAATCAAGAAAAATCCTCAATTAATGAAGATGCACTAAGTCTTTTGAAAAGTTTCTAACAGAACCTTCGAACATGTATTTTGATGAAAACCTTCAAAGTTCCGTGACATTTTAAAAGTATCAATTGTTATAATTCTTTATATGTACGATTTAATTGATGTGACAAGATAAGAGTTGAAAAAATTGTACCTACATTTACCTTGCCACATATATTAGAGTGATAACAAAAGAGGTAAGTTGGGTTTTTAGGATTACTTCTAATGAAAATATATTAAAACGATAATTCCAAAGTACCAAATGATAATTGAAACAAAAACTAGTAAGCCTAACAAATGTAACCTAACTGCTCTCATATAAAGACGTAAACCTAACAAATGAACACTTATTTTGAGTTGAATACTTGAATTATATGTCTCATTCCTCTTAATGTACTAGTACCAAGAAAAGAGATATAAAACATAACAACAAATCAAATATATTGTTAAGTTGAAGTAGACAAGAAGGGTAAACAAGTAACCATAATTTGGACCCACGCAGGCAGCTCATGATCAGTTGGTCACAGAGGTAAAGTTTGAAAAAAAGACCAGGAATCGAGTCTCATCAGAGGCACTGTGTGAGCAACCTCTTAGGGGGCTCCTTGTGCGCAGGGATCGAGTAGCACTGTGTGAGCAACCTCTCTGTGTTCAGCTGAGTTACTACGATATCGATTTACATCCTCTGATCAGATGCTCTGTCGGGTATGGGCGTAAGGGCTCTTGGGTTGGGATTCAAGCTCTTAGAAGGAAGAAAATAATCATAATTTGGATGACAAGTGTATCTTAGATGGCGAAGTTGGATTCGGTTGGGCATGTAGTAAAATAGTCATATTGACAAGTTGGATTTGATTCCAAAAGAGTAGTTGGGTTGATATACCTTTTTCTTTAGTTTTTGTTTGCCAACATTTTTGTCTGTCTGAGTTGGATTTCAATGCTTTGCTGAACGCTGTTTCTTTTCGCGTGAGGCTCACGTTTTTGCCATTTAAGATAAAAAATTATTTATTTTAATTCAAAATATATTACAATGCCAATTATTTTAAAATAAAAAACATTACAATACAAAACATGACATTGTAAAAGCTATCAGCAATCTATGGGGTAAGTAGGAGGAATTTAATTTTCTTTAAACAACATCTTGAATTTGAACTAATTATGAATAAAATAATAAGTGTTAGGAGAGTTCATCATAATAAGTACGATTGAATTTTAAGTAAAAAGATGTCGATGGAGTAATGATACCTTAGGCCTACTAATTAAGAATGGCCCAACATGCCCACCCATTACTTATACGTGACAATTTGACTTCGCTATATTTTTTAATTAACTATTCACAAGATAAATATTACTGAGTATTATTATTTAAAAATTTCAAAGATAACAAGTGGGTCATTTATGATCCTCGCTTCTCCTCTTTCCTTCTTCATAAGGACTCCATCTCTCTCACTAACAAGATGGGGAAACTACATTAATGACCTTCAAGAGGACTTTACCTTGTACATGTAACATCACAATAATATCTCTCTCACTAACAAAATGAAAAAACTCCATTAATGACCTTCAAGATGACTTTACCTTGTACATGTAACATCACAATATCTCTCTCACTAACAAGATGGGAAACTCCATTAATGACCTTCAAGATGACTTTACCTTTTACACGTAACATCACATTGTGAATAATGGAACTTTTTAATTTGACTTAACCCAAAAATACGGACTCATGATTTTTCTCTATTAGGTTTTCACATAAAAATCACATATTCTATATTTTTGTTTGTTTAATTGTATTATTATTTAAGCAAATTGGTGCAAGATATATATGATTATTCTTAGCACCCATCAATCCAAAATGAGTTAAAGCTATCCTTAACGCAAAAATTTCTCTCACTTTTTAAAATGGGTCCCACCTCCACATCATTAAATTTGTAAATTCTTCACTATTTGAAATTTGCATATTATATTATATAAATATAATAACTAAATAATATAATAGGAAATAAAAAAGGTAAAAAAAAAAAAGTACACAAATCAAATTTACCATGTTTTTTCTCTCACTTTTTCATTATCTCTCCTCTTGCTAATTTAACAATTTCTCTCTCCTATTGCAACACACATGGCATTAAATAATAATAAACAAAAAAATTCTCTCTTGCCACATAGATTAGAAAAGGGGAGATTAGTAGGGTTGAGGACACCCTAATAGCAAGTGTATGTATATATATATATATATATATATATATATATATATATATATATATATATATATATATATATATATATATATATATATGGAAAAATTACACTTTTTGTCCCTAAGTTATAGAGCAATTGTAGAATTCGTCCTTAAATTTTGGTCATACTCATTTCTCGTCCCTAAGTTATCAGTGACGTTGCACTTTTCGTCCCTGAGTTATACTAAATTGCAAATTTTGTCCTTAAGTTATCATTACGTTGCACTTTTCATCCCTAACATAGTTGTGCAAACTTCGGTCCAATCAACTTTCTTTTTTTCTCCAAAATTTATACCATATTGATGAGATAAAATTAAAACCCTAATTTCTTCAACTCAAAGTTTTGTTCTTGTTCTCTTCTCCCTCAACCCAATAATGAAGCACAAAAAGAAAGGTTCATCTTCATTAATTATGTCGAGGATAACTTATCATTATAGTGAATGGCTTCAACCCTACCACCGTCTTCCACCTCATCTATATTGAGTCCAATAAGAATGTGCATAGTATTTTTTTTTTATCTTCTATTTTTCCGATCTCTATGAGGCTTTCCCTCGTTGGTGGTCATGGTTGATTCTCCAATGGCAAATCCTGAACATGAGTTGCACCGCTGCGATCAAAAACTCCACCGCCTATTGCGCTTTAATAGTTCAATCAAGTTGGTTATGATCTTCATCCTTTGTTGATCTACCTTCTCCAATATCTCAATCAGCTTCTCCATCTCCACATCAAGGCTCTCACTCATCATTTCAATTATATCACCATCGTCATTCTACCAAAGTGAGTAACACATCAATAAAAGAAATTTTAAAAATGCAATTTAATGCAGAAAAAAGAATAAATATTGAAAGAATGTTACAATTTAGTTAGTTGCATGTTATATGCCTAGAGAGTTGGACGGCAATGTAATTTTATTCTTTGACAGTTTTGTACTGGAGTTCGCTGACACGACATAGTTGGGTAAAGGTGAGGTCTCTGAGGTTGCCATTACATAGGTTGCGATGTACAAGATGTGAACTCAAAGAGGATGGTAGACTCGGCGTAGTCCGTAGATGAGGTGGAAGATGGTGATGGGGTTGAAGTCATTCACCGTAATGATATGTCATCCTCGACAAAGCTTTGGGTTTTAAAAATTAGGATTTTTATCTTATCAATATGGTATAAATGCATTTTATAAATGCATTTTAGATCAGAAAAAAAAAATGATTGGATGGCTTTACCCTTGCTTAAAATGGACTTAGGCAAGAAAAGTTCCTAGAAGGACCAAAAGTATTCAAAATTTAAAAGTATGGGATAACTAAATACAAAAATGATAATGTAGGACCAAACGTGAAATTGTCACGAAAGTTAAGACGAGACACCTCTGCTGAAATTAATTGTAGTCAATACTATATGATAATTTTAGCAAGGGGGAATAACATTTTTCTTGAATGTTTCTTAATTTGTGAATTTTGTATCCTTTGTTCTCAAACTTCACCCTGTGACCAGTTGAGTTGTCCATGCGGGCATGAATTTTGTATCCTTGATTTCATGAACAATTGCAAGGATTAATTTGACTAAACAAAAACGAAAAAAAAATTAAAGGAAAAAATGGTTGAATAAGTCCTAAACATTATACCAAAAGTCAATTAGATCCCTAGCTTTTTAAAAACGTTGCAATTAAGTACAACAACATGTCATTTTCCACATCGAAGCTCAAAAATCGGTTAGTAACCTGCAATAGCAAGTCATTAAGGTTTCGACATGTTCTAGCTAGCTTCGAGGATAAAAATCAATGATCAAAGAGCAGTCGCCTTTTTCCCTAAACAGTCGCTTTCTTCCTCAAAGAAGGCGACCTGCTAGTTATTGCCTTATTCTCCAAAGAAGATGACATGCTAGTTGCCTTCTTCTCCAAAGAAGATGACCTGCTAGTTACCTTCTTCCCTAAAGGAGGCGACTCCTGATCACTTCCTTTATTGATGATGAAGGCGACCTTCTAGTTGTCTTCTTCCCTAATGGAAGAGTCCGAGTGAAGGAGGCAACCGCCGATCGCTTCCTTCATTGACGAAAAAGTTCTACAATGGAGATGACTGGCTAGTCGCCTTCTTTCCCAAAACAAGTAGCCGACTGGTCGCTTTCTTCGTCAGTGTAGGAGGCAATCTTTGGAGCTAGCCGAAACTCTAATGACATGATATTATATGTCACTAATTGGTTTTAGGATTTTGATGCATGAAAGTGACATATTGCTATGTTTAATTATAACTTTTAGAAAACTCTAATGGCATGATATTATATGTCACTAATTGGTTTTAGGATTTTGATGCATGAAAGTGACATATTGCTATGTTTAGTTATAAGTTCCGCTTGTTTTTTTGTCCGTTTAACGGTCCGGGGTCCACCCATGTTCGCTCCGGGAGGTACGGGAGCTGGCCCAGGGGGAATCGTCACCTGTGGGAATTGAACCCGGGTTCTCCCGAAATTCCTCCCCACAAAGAGAGCTCACTTGCCACTTGAGCTACCCTATTGGGTTTAAGTTCCGCTTGTATTTAACCTTCCCCCCCCCCCTCCCCCGCAAAAAAAAGTATAAAATTTCAATCGCGTGACATTAGGCGTTCATTTTGCGGGTGGGAACAGAAAAGGAGTCACAATTAAGATTTAGATTTTTTTAATAGAAACCTTTCTTTGGCTAAAGTGGCCTTCACGTGTGTTTGTTCATGTTTGGCTGGCATAGACTACCATTATGGTGTCCTTGTTTATCTTAATTTCTTTTCCATTTGTGGAAAAAAAAAATCAAAAAAATTGAATGGAACCCAATTATCTCTCTTGAATCTTGATTCCTATATTCTATACCAAAATAATAATAATAATAATAATAATAATAATTTGATGAAATGAATGGTTCAAATTATTTTGATTTTAGTTTTTTTTCTACTTTACTCTCTATTATATTATTTACTTTTTTTTTAAAAAATACCATTACATTTCGCGACAAAATACTCCGTTAAACATTTATTATTCTTAACTTATCATTAATTTTCATAAGAAATGTATTATGTTCGAATTCCATCCCAATCAAAGTTGGCATAATTGTTGAACATTTATTATTAATATGTTAGAATATATTAAAAATATAATATAAAATTTAACATGAGCTTTGGTCAATTAATTAGCCAAACTATATGCATAACATTCAAAGTTAAGCATCAAAGATTACAAATAAGAAACCTTTAAAATCACGTTCTTGCATTTTTTTTTTAAAAAACAAATATATGTTAAGTTTTTTGTTTTCTTTTTTCTTTTTGTTTTGTTTTGTTTGTTTAATTAATCTTCTTTTGATTTATTTGTAACAAGACTCAATATTTTAATTATATTTTTTGCATTATTAGGAATTATTTAGGTCATTATGTTATTAATAATTTTTGTTATTTCTATAATGGTATAATTATAAATTATTTTACAAGGTAACAAAGCATATATATAAATTGTAAATTTAAATGTAGGGAACTCGAGTTCAAGCAATAGTGTTTGATCACGACATTGGTATGTAGATATCACTCTACATACCAACTCCTGGTATACTATTTCAAATGCTATTGTCAAACTTGTGCCACCTAATTACAAAGTTGTTGATCATAAATACAACTACACCTGGACTTTAAATGGTAAGACCATTGTCTAAACAATTGATAATAATGACACCCAGCTCCAGTTGAACAAGTATTCACATCATTCTCATAATTTTATCTATGCATGCATGAGAACTTCTAAAGAAATGTGTAAGTTAATTTTTACTATATCATTATAACAATATCTATTGTAACTATATATTTCAAATTATTTATCATCATCATCTATTGACAGCAATTGTAGCAATTGTCATTGACAAACTCCCAAAACAATTTGTTTTAACAACAAATGGAAATAAAAAAAAAAAATCAATGACTTCATTGTTGTTGATTAAAACTAAGTTCCCTACTTTATTACTCTTATTAAATTAAATAAATTAGTAACTATAACAAAAAAATAATACATATGCATTTCTTCAATTTAGAATTAGGTGCCTACAATGTCTTTATTAAAAAAAAGGAAAAAGTGTCAAATAGACCACTGAACTTGTCGTTTTTGTGCAATTGGGCCATTGAACTTAAAAAGTGTGCAATTCAACCATCAAACAAGTAAAATTTGTGCAATTGGACCATTTTTACAAAAAAATTTAATTCAATTTGAATTAAAAACATTTCAATATTGACTCCCAACTAGTATGGTAGAAGAAAATGTCACTCTTAATACATATATGTTAGTAATATAATTGGATTTTACTAGAAAATTTTTGTAAAAATGGTTCAATTGCACAAATTTTGTTTGTTTGATGGTTGAATTGCACACTTTTTAAGTTCAATGGTCCAATTGCACAAAAGCGATAAGTTCAGTGGCCTATTTGACACTTTTTCCTAAAAAAAATATTCATTATCAATAAATTAAATAAGAGAAATCAATTTTTCAAAAAATAGAGAAAAAAAAAAGAGAAATAATTTTATTAGCTATATTGTGTTTATTTTCTTCGATGCAAGATTCCTTACATTAAAATTCATTAATTGATTATATTCTCTATGTTGTCAATTATCTTCTTTTTATACTATCTTGTAATTAAATATCAAAGTTATAATACAAAATAATGTTATATATTTATTTACCAAGTATTTTATTAATACCATAGAAAAAATAAAAAATTGTTTGAAGCCAATCATATTAACTACTTGAGGAGGATGGTTGACAAAGAAATATTCAAATAACCCAATAAATTGATGCAGAAAATTACCCCATAATATCTTTAGACTACATCATAGTTGTTCATTTTAAAAATAATTGTATTCTTTATTAAGATGATTTAAAATATTTAAATTTTTACTACCTTATCTAATCTTATTCCTTAAACTAGAGATTTCTCTATTCACAAAAACTCATTCAACAATAATGGTTGAACTAAATGAACCTCGGGCAGAACACCTAAAGAACTTGTATGTTTTTATGTCGATAATAATATGTAAATGTAAATGTTAATTAATTATATCAATATCTTACGAAACTACATTTAAAACTCATTATTAAAAATATCAATGTAGGACAATAGAACATCGTGGCATACTTGACACATTGAGAAGATGCCGAGACTACAACAATACTATAATCAATTTGACAAATCTAGAAACTGAAGATATTTCAAAATAGACACTGTTGCTGAATTCATCGATCTTGTATGTAAAATGCTTATTATGCATTCATTAAATATATTAGAACTAATATAAATTTACAATTCAATTCATTTTCTAGACTCAACCTGCTTAGATTAAAGGTAAAATTAGCATCAACCTTGACAACAAAAATACTTGGTATATAAGATGTGACCACTGTTTAAAAAAAGGTTTACGCACAAAGTGACAAACAATTTAACTCCAAGGATAATAACATACGACGTTAGTTATTTGAAAAATCAACGTCGTATGTCATAATTTGTTTTTAATTTTAAAATCTAAAATACGATGTCAGTTTGAAACAAAAATCAATGACCATAAGACGAGGTATTTAATGTGAATAATTTCTTTTTAAAATAAATTACCTACGACATTAGTTATTGTAATAACCGATATCGTAGATTACGGTTTAATTTTCCCTACCTCTCTTCTCTTATTCTCTTCTCACAGACCAAAGTACGTGTAGCGCGGCTCTTCTCTTTTCTTCTCTTCATTTCTGCCATCGCTACTGCTATCTGACACCGCCATTCGCGTCCGCCGCAGCCATTGCCATCCTTGTTCGCCCCAGTCGCTGCCAGCTACCGTCACCCCAGCCTCTGCTGATTTTTAAGAAAATCGACGTGGTATGGTTTTATAAAAATTTAAATTTAAATACATACGGCGTCGTATGTATTTAAATTTTTGTAAAATAGACATATCACATCGGTTTTTAACAAAAAAAAAAATAAAATCGATGTGGTATGTTATTGAACAAATAAAAAAAATAAACAAATATATACAATGTCAGTTATTTATTAATGATCGATGTTGTAAGTTTTGCAAAAATGATTTTAAAAAATATACGACGTCGGTTTTGTCCGAAAATCGATGTCGTAAACTGACGTCGTATATTTCTATTGTTTTTTAATTAATTTACAACGTCTGTTATATGTTAATAACCGACGTTGTTTGTATTTTTTTTTATAAAATTTAAAAATAATTTACGACGTCGTATGTTTACTTTATAACGTCTCTTTGAACAACGTCTTTTTTTAACCGATGTTGTATGGTCTAAATAATCGACGTTAAAAGTGTTTTGTGTACTAGTGTATGTAACATTATTTATTTTATAGTTGTATGTATTTGAGTACAAAACTGTATACTTGAAACATATATTCACTTCAATTATGTTTTATATCCATACTATTCTTTGTACATATGATGCGTGAAAAATAATGTTCTACCATTGTTGTCCAATATTAGAAGTATAGTTATATTTATATAATTCAAGAAATAATAATAAATGATTAATTATTATTATTGTTGTTGTCGGTCGTTGTAATATTTTTGCTTATATTGAGAAATTTTCATTTATATATTGTAAAGATAAAATAATAACTAGAGGATTTTGAGTTATATATAATGTGAAAATTCATAAAGAAAATTGGTGCAAAATCCTAGAGAATCATTTTCATTTATTGTGATTACATTATATATCTTAAAATTATATAAAAGTCAATGATGGTAAAGTTCTAACAAAAGTATAAAATGTATTCATGTAGTTATATGCAATGTTAATTTGTACATTGTACTTTCTTTTTTGTAAATACAAAAAATCTTTTCAATTTTGCATTTTCTTTTCTTTTTCCTCTTAAGTTGTTAGCGACATTAAATGACATTGTTAAATATAATAAATTGTATATTGTGCTTACTTTCTTGTACACTTACAAATTCTTTTAAATTTTGATTTGCATTGCTTCTTTATGCATAGTGCGAATGTTTGTTTCTATTTGCACTTTTCTCTTTATACTTTTAATATCGTGTATACTTTTACATTTATTTTGATTATATAATTTTACCATCGTTTTAGGCTTCAAAGTTTGTAATATTTATAAAATTGACATTATCTTATTTTTTCTTTTTTTTTTTCCCCTCTTTTCTAAACCATTGATCATCCAAATAGATGATTCAGATTAATCCAACTTCTCACGGAAATCTTGTTCTCTTGATTTCGTATATACCTATGTGAGTAGTAAGTGATTGTATTGACTGACAATGATTCTAACAATGGTGTAATTTGTGGTGAAGAGTGGTTGAATTGTAAAGATTGATGGTAATGAAATTAGTGATAGTAGGTATAAAAGTGGATAGTGGTACGGTATAAGTAGTTATAAATAAATAAATAATAAGAAAAATGACCTTTTTTTTTTTTAATTTATGAATTATATGTTTATATCATTTTTTTTCCTTGAATTATTCATATATTTACATTTGCTCTCAATTATTTTAAAAGTGACGATTTTTTTCTTATATTAAATGAACTTTTGGATTGTTAAAACTAAAGGTAAAATAGGTATTTCAAGTCACTTTCATTCGCCAACAAATTATTACTTATATGTCGAAATCTGAAAATAGAACAAACACCATTTAGGAATATTATAATTTTAATTTTAAGCTAATGCTAACAACAAAATTAAGATTTAAACTCAAATAATTCATTATTGCTAAATTTGTGTTTAAGGCTTAATTCTATGACTAGTATTAGTTTAAAACTATAATTATAATATTTACAAATGTTTTTTTTTTCATTTATTTTGATTCTCACATATAAACAATAATTTGGTGGAGAAGGAAAGTGACTTTAAATACATATTTTATCCTTATTTTTAACAATCCAAAAACTTATTTGACAGAGAAAGAAAAAAAAAATTCGTCACTTTTAAAATAATAGAGGAGACAAATATAAATATATAAATAATTCAAAGGAAAAAAAAATATTATAAACATAAATTAGACGGGAAAAGGGAAAAGTGTCATTTTCACTAAATAATAAAAGCAGAAGAAAGGTAAGTGAGAGTATATATATATATATATATATAGAGAGAGAGTTCATTTCAGCAGAGGTACCTTGTTTTTTGTGGCAATTTCGAATTGAGTCTCAGACTATTGTTTTTACCATTTAATACCTCAGACCATCATATTTTGTACACTTTTGGTCCTTTCGATAGATTTTTTCCGTGAAATCCTATTTTAGGCAAGAATATTTTTGTCTCTTTATTTTTTTTTTTAATTTTCCCAATGAGTTAATTCCAGCGGAGGACCCTTATCTTTGGTGACAATTCTAAATTTAGTCCCAGACAATTATTTTTTCCCATTTAACATTTCAGGCTATCATATTTTGGACATCTTTTTTATCCTTTGATGACTTTTTTTCGATGAAACCCTATTTTAGGAAAGGATAATATTTTCTGATGACAAAGAAGATGCTTCTTTCTTTCTTTCTTTTTTCCTTTTTTTTTTTTTTTTGCTCTACATCCATAAAGATGATTCACAAAATCATGGATTAAAACAATAGCAGCGATCACACTGAAGTCGACTAGGTTATGACGTCTTGAGCTTTCCAACTGCGTTGTAAAATGATTCCCCTGCTCCCGGAGGTCCTCACGTACTTGGTATCACCATTGATGAATGATGTTTTGGGGCCGGGTTGAAGGAGATGAAGACAAGAGCAGGGTGAAGGAGATGGTGCAATCCACGATTGAAGATACCAAAAAAAAAAAAAAAAGGCTCAGAAAACTGAAAAATAATAAAAATAATAATAAAAAAAAATGTCATTGCCTAAAATAAGGTTTCACCGGAAAAACTCATCGAAAGGACAAAGTATTCAAAATATGATAGGTGTTACATGACAAAAACGATAGTTTGAGACTAAATTTAAAATTTTCACCAAAGATAAGGAACCTTCGCAAGAACAAATAATTTATGTTAACGGTAAAATTTGATTTTCCATTTTCTATTCTCCTTTTTACTTAAAAACTGGAGAATACATTTTGTTACAGACTAAAAAATCATATGGGATGGACATCATTGGAATTATCAAATTAATTAAAGTCCGAAATTTGAACTAAATTTTAATTTTGTGCGTGAACGGTGAACCCGAATAATAATCAGTAAAATAGTTATCAGTCAGATATTTTAAATTATGGTAACAATGAAGGCGAATAACTGGATTAATTAAATTACATTGAAGAATGGCATGTTATGCTTTTGTAAGTATACTTGACTCAAATACTGCTTACTGAACCAGTAAACTAAACCCGTGCGGACAAACTTTTGTAAGTATACTAAATTTACAATGAGCATATGTATATCCATTTTGTGTTCACCTTCTAGCCACAAAAGGAAAAGAGAAGATAAGAACTAGTGAGGTGCTTTAATTTCTTTCCAGAAATGTTGATAGCATATTTTCTCTGCATTGCTTAGAGCAATGGCTAGGTGGATCAGACAAGACTTAGCTCATCAGATACAGCAGCAGTAGCAGCATCGGGCATATTCGATGATTCAGCAGCAGCGACAAGCTGTTTTCGCAGTGTCACGAGCTCTTCTCCAGCACTGCATATATAGGCCGATGCTTGCCTGCCCGAAAGCGTTGCTCCTTCCATGCTATCTATATAATCCTGAAGAAATGCAGTGTTTTAGAATGGCAAAGAGAGATAGATATATCAATTTTATATGTATGTATGTACGTATGGACGTATTGCCTATTAGGACTCTGTATTTTATCAGTTCTGCTCTAGCTAGGACTATCTCTTGTATCCCGATTGATCAATAATAAAACTCTATGTAGAGATTCTTGTCCCTTTATATTGCCAAATTATTTCTATTGAGTACAGTGTGACTAGAAAGAACTGATTTTACCTGTTTTGTATAAGACCCCGCGAGGAAGAAATTCTTCACTGGCGTTTTCTGATCAGGTCTGAATGGATCTTTGCCAGGCCCTTCGCGGTATAAAGATTGCCCGATTTTGACAACCGATGACCATGTGACTTCCAAGCCTTGGGAGGATGGGAAAAGAGCCAAAACCTGAGTCCAAGAAACCAATCAAACGAGGATAAATAATGATTTCAGACCAAAAAAGACACGAGCGAGATGATGATGATGATGATGATAACCTGTTTGGATACTCTTCTTATAATTTCATCGTTTGGTAGGGGCATGTAAGGATCACCGGGCGTAAGGACACATCTAAAGACCACCAAAGAGGAGAAAATGAGCAATGGCGTGTATAACAATAAGGTATATGTTAGTGTAATCTCAAGCACGATTCCTTACTGGAGCAATGAGCCTTGACCCTCGATGTAATAATCCTCGGGAGAAGTCAGTGCAAGATCTGCAAAGCAAGAGAAATCTGCATCCGGTGTATATAGGAGATTATCCAAGCCCATTGCCCGCCTCAATTGCCTGATAAACGTTATTATATGTGGGCAAGGAACCGTTATATGTGAACTTAGTAGTTAGTACTAGCGGTGAGCCAAGAGACTAGTAAATGAACAAGAGAAACAATAACTTTGTTGAAGTTAAAAGCTAACCTCGAACGCTCCAAATCTTGCAATTCCGTAACCCAACCATTGTATCTAAGTTGCACGGTAACTACAGGCACTCCAACCAACTTATAAATATTATCGAAGAATTCCCACTCCCTCCAATCCTTGGGAACTAATCTCTTAATTCCAGGCACATCACATGCTGCAACCAAATACGCGTTTTAGTACATCCAAATTAAACCCGTTGGAATATAACACCGTAAAGAAGAAAAAAGAACCACTAACTACACACCTGCAACATAGGCATCGGCTTTTATTATTTTCTTCTGAGTAGCCTGCGTAGAGACATATTCATCACTTATTATCAAATGTGCAGGCTATTGTCACAACGCAAAATGAAACCTTTTCACATGATAAACAGAATCGTCTTAACATAGAACGGGAGAAAATGAAATAAGCTTAAAAGAATCATCTCGGAAAGAAGTAATTTGACCTTTGATATGGCAAGACCGGTGATATATGTACTTCCATCAGAAGATCTCTCGTAATGTATCTCTCTACATCCCCACCTCAGATGAAACCTGTGGAAAACGGAATAGAATCAATTGACTATAAATGAGCGGAATGGCCTACAATTAGTTTCCCTCCTAAGACCCCTCATTTTCACTATAACTAAACAGTTTTGAAGCCAATGATTAATTTTCATTTCGGTATATAAGTAAAAGATTCATAATGAGAAGTTGTTTCTGAACGTGCAACTTTACCTGCCTCCTTTATCCTCGATGTACTTTCTGATCGGGCCACTCAAATAAAGATCAGGAGAACCTTTAAGCATCCGCAAGAGAGAAGCCTCTGTCTTAGTGGCAAACAGTGCAAATATAGTAAGCATACAACGAGCACTAATATTGTCACAATCAATGAACCCTAAAGCATAGGCAACCGGATCCCACATCCGCTGGATACTTGCCCGTGTTCCCCCTTTAGACATAAACCAGTTGGAGAAGCTTATCTGAAAGTAACACGCAGGTAATTTCAGCAATAAATGCAAAAAACACGGTTTTCTCCAAGGAAAGCAGACATTAAATCTCGTGCAATTAAGGACCAATAAACATGTGAAGATGATCCTACACTATCCAAATCACGAATGTCCCTCATCGCTCCATCAGGATCCACTAGAGCCCGGACTACAGGACTAAGGGCAAGAGCCAAAGCATTTCTTGCTTTATCATAAGGCTGCCAATGGAAGTGAAGAAGAAATTAGCGTAAGCAAAATGGTTTCATGCTCACTTCAAGTGCAGGAATACAATAATACAAAACATAACTGAATAGATGGGAGGCAGAAGACATGCATAAAAACATTATTACCTTGAGCTGATTTGTGGACAAAAATGCTTGGATACCATGCAAGGGTGCTCCAATAGGAAAGCGGAAATCAAGCTCTGCAGTTAAAAGAAATGACAAATTCTGGTATCACTATGAATGAAGGCAAGATGCTTCAAAACTGTTGAAGAAAATTTGAAATTTAGAACACTGAACGGAGAAATTTTAGAGATGGCATAATCATACCCCCAATATCCCCCCCTTTATTCACAAAGGTGTGAGTATGATCCTTGACGAGTAGATTTTTTTCAGCACCCACCTACATTATACAAAATACACGAATATAATAGACAGTATAAGCATCAAACTTGCACTGAATTTATAAATTTGAAGAAAGCACCAAACAACTTTGGAGTTTGGAGACCAGAACAGCAAATTAGACAGACTCTAAATAGTTAGCAAGCTCGCACTATGAACTACCTAATCTAACTCAAAGTACAGAAACGTATCATTAAACTCTCTGCTTCTGGATTTCCATAGTCTTTGGTTTTCTTTTACTGCCGCATAACCAATGGTGGGATCTTAAGTAGATATCAGAGTCATGTGGGTGGTATAGCCATATCATTTTACCAAATTAAAAGCAATAAGTTAACCAAATGTATATAATATGCATTGAGCTTACAAAGGATATCTGACGCATACCATAAAATTGGTAGGTATGGACTAATACTTTTGAGGGAGAAATAACAAAAAGAAAGAAAAAAGAATTTATGTGCATTCATCAAAATAAGTATGGACGTGACAAATATAACTGCAAGAAGTAATCTGCCTTCACCTTTTTCATCAAACGGAATAGGTTATTATAGCAACCAAAAAACACATGCAATCCCATTTCAATGTGATTCCCCCGCCTGTCAACAAAAGAGCCCACTTTTCCACCAATAAAAGACTTCGAATCATAAATGTCTACCTGCAAAAGATATAAACAACATTTCATAATTCTAAAAAACAATCAACTGTTTTTTTAGAAAATAGGGCTATGATGAAAAAGTTATATGAAAATATTATAAGTCATAGAGTGATACTGGTTATTTATTGTTGAGTTGGGTAACCAGGAAAAATAGGGCTAGGTCGTAACCTCGTGTCCTTGATCCAAAAGCTCAACAGCAGTTGACATTCCAGCAAGGCCAGCTCCGATAATTGCCACTTTCAACTTTGGCCCTCGATAGTGTTCGGGTTCTGGTGGAAATAACCCTTTTGGAGCTAAAAAGGAACAATCATTCAGCAATAGTAGATGAAAAAGGTACGTAAAACTGTATTCACAAGTTTTAATGAACACGAAGTAAAGAAAATACTTCATTGAAGAAAAAAGAGTTTTTCTTTAACACAAGTTGAGGGAGAAAACAAATATCATGAATTGGCAGCTCTGTCAATGCAGGTTATGAGTTGCTACTCACTAACTGAGCTCCCATACCCCCCCCTAAGCCCACTAAAAGGTAAATCCAATTCATCAGATTAATTTATAAGACCAGAAAGACATCATCTTTGAACACTTATTAGTTGTGGGAAGCCTTAAAATTCTGATCCTCCAACCAAACTACTATCTTAACATTACATGGTACTGCCAGAAATCGAAATTGATTTCTACAAAGTTCCAGAGCACAATTTGAAAAGAGTACCAAACAACCACCAATCTATACCCGTAAAGACTACAATTACTCAATACACAAAGCATCTGTTCAATTTATCCACAGTTAGATAAAATTGGAAACACCTGTCAAGAAAGCTCAGAACTTTACCAAAAAGAACAAAAAGAAAATAACCTTATCAACAAGATAACACAAAATTATCATTGAGCTCCACAAGTTCCCATCTTTATAACTACATATAATCGAGTAAATAACCTAGAGAAATTTACCATTGGTACTCATGTCAGAAACCATGGAGTCCAAATCAGAGCGGATAACAGACTTCCGGGACGTCAAGCGGGTCGATACCCGGAACCCACTACGGCGCAATAATCCAGTAGACCCAGACCGGAAATCAGTCCCCTTTCGGGTCGCCGGAAAACACATAGAAGCTGAAGAAGCAGCAGCAGCAGCCATGCCTTAGAGACAAACACAATTATCAATATGGGTATGTGAATAAAATGAAAAATTGAGAATTAAGAGTGAAGAAAGAGGTTTAAAGGGGGAGAGTTAGTGAGGAAAAAGGGTATCTAACTATCTAAGGAGCAGAAGATGCCAAGGGGGACACAATTTGTCTGGGAACGTAACAAGAAAAAAAAATAGGAAGAATTCTTAGAAAGAGCGGAGTGGCTGTTCGGCTTTGTTTAATACGTTAATTCGTTTGGTGGTGTTAGTGTTTTTTGGAGGGTAATGCAACAACAAAGTGAGGTGGATGAATGATGAGAGAAGCGTCGCCGGTCGCCTCCACCACCACCGCCTCTAATGGTAATGGATGGTGCACTGAACTAAGCTCACCGGACACCACGTACACATATATTTAATACTCATGCTTTCCCGAAAAGGGAAAAATGATTTCTGAAAAAAAATGATTCTTTAAAAAAAATAGTTTAATTTTTTGTGTTTAATTACATCCTGAAAAAAGTGCAAGTAGAATGGTAGTTAAACACTTTAATTAATTTATTTAGAATATAAAAATATTTATACAAATATTAAATATAATTTTATTTATTACGGAGTAATTTTTTAAAAAAAATACCACTGATTTTCGGCGGAAACCAATGCTTTCATTCTTGAGAATTATTTGAAAAGGGGTTGCTATTTCTACCACCCATGGTGCAAATAACATTGAAATAGAAATAGAAATAAGGTATAAATATGGCTATTATATATATATATATATATATATATATATATAAACAAAAAAATAAAACAGAGCAACCCCTCGCCGGAGGGGTTGCTCCGTTTTTGTTTTGTTTTTTTTTTTTAATTTTTTTTGAATAGTTATTTAATTTAATTTAATTAAATAATATTTCTAATTTCAATATCTTTTTTTTAATTCTAATTCCAATACCTAATTTGTGTAATTAAATTTTTAGTCAACATTGTTATTTGTGAGGTGAAACTATTGGTAATTTTGGGCGGCAAAGAATACTAACTGAACCCATATGACTCTATATATATGTGTCTTTTTTGTATATGTATCACACAATCTATAAGCCATGGATGGTTGGGTAGAAGATTTTTTTAGTTACAATGATCAAAATCAAAACCATTTTTTTAGTGATAATGACAAAATCAAAGCCATTTTTTAGTTACAATGATCAAAATCAAAGCCAACGACATTATGAGGTATTTTAAGTATTATTTGTATTTAAATATATTTTATCATATATCCAATTTCATTTGTATTATCTATATTATATTCTATCAAACATTATTAATGAATTGTTATTTATTTCTATATACACTGTCAAATATCATTACTAAAAGTTGTTATTTGTTTGCTTGTTTAGAATGAAGATGCAATTGAACTTCATGATGACAATAGAAATAAAAATGATGATCAGAAGAACCCAAATCTCGAGGTTACATGCGAATTTTCTACTGAAATAGTAAAACTATAATTAACCTATTATAATTTATAATTATATTTTATAAATATAAAATAATATTTTATACTTGCATAGTAATTTTATTATTAATAAAAATAATTATTTATTAGGCGTTCATGTCTCGCAAAGATTTAATTGAATGGGTTCAAAGAAGAGGTCAAGTTCTCGAATATGTTATTGTGATCAAAAGATGCCGACAAAAAAATCTTACAATTATATTTCAGTGTGACTGTAGTGGTACTTACAAGCCAAAAAAAATATCATCAAAAAATATGGGCACAAGAAAAATTGGTTGTCCATTCCAATTGGAGGGAAAATACATGCGTGTTGATGGTTGTTGGAGGGTAAGAGTAATATGTGGAATACATAATCATGAGTCTGCGCTGCACCTTGAAGGTCACCCTTATGCAAGGCGATTGTCAGCAAATGAAGTTCAATTGGTGGAACATTTGTCAGCAATGCATGTGAAACTGCGAGATATTTTAGCATATGTGAAGAGGCAAAATCCGAATAATATTTCCATTACAAAAACCATATACAATGCACGCCAAAAATTTTGGATGTTGGAGAAAGCAGGTAAAACTCAAATGCAAGTTGTTATGCCTTTTTTATATGACAATGGGTATGTGACTATGTACATGAGAGCCGTACTAATAATGCAACAAATGAGTTGGAAGATTTATTCTTTGTTCATCCAAAATCTATGGAGAAGTGGCGTGCATTTCCACATGTCTTATTGATAGATGCGACATATAAAACAAATAGGTACTCAATGCCCCTTGTCGAAATGAGCATTGAGTACCTATTTGTTTTATATGTTTGCATCTATCAACAAGACATGTGGAAATGCACGCCACTTCTCCAGAGATTTAGGATGAACAAAGAACAAATCTTCCAACTCATTTGTTGCATTATTAGTACGAGACTCATGCACATAACTATTGTCATATAAAAAAGACATAACAACTTGCATTTGAGTTTTACCTGCTTTCTCTAACATCCGAAATTTTTTGCGTGTATTGTATATGGTTTTTGTAGTGGAAACATTATTCGGATTTTGCCTCTTCACAGATGCTAAAATATCTCGCGGTTTCACATGCATTGCTGACAAATGTTCCACCAATTGAACTTCATTTGCTGACAATCGCCTTGCATAAGGGTGACCTTCAAGGTGCAGCGCAGGCTCATGATTATGTATTCCACATATTACTCTTACCCTCCAACAACCATCAACACGCATGTATTTTCCCGTCAATTAGAATGGACAACCAATTTTTCTTGTGTCCGTATTTTTTGATGATATTTTTTTTGGCTCGTAAGTACCACTACAGTCACACTGAAATATAATTGTAAGACTTTTTTGTCGGGATCTTTTGTTCACAATAACATATCCGAGAACTTGACCTCTTCTTTGAACCCATTCAATTAAGGGGGTGTTTGGTTATTGGCTTATAAGTCAAATTTTAGCTTATTTGACCAAGTTTAGCTTTTTGACCAACCAATAAGCTATTTTGAAGTGTTTGGTAAATGGCATATTGGCCTTGGCTTATTGGACCAATAAGCTGAACATTGAAAAGTTAATGAATGTAGCTTTTTGTATCAGCTGGTTGGGAACAAGGGGTATATGGACTATTTTATAGTTTGAAATCAATGGAATTTACTTTTAAATGGGTGGTGTGTTTGTTATTTTATAATAATAATAATAATAATAATAATAATAATAATAATAATAATAGGGTGATGAGTTTGTAATTTTTAATAATACTAATAATAATAATAATAATAGAAAATAAATACATAATAATAATAATAATAATAATAGGGTGATGAGTTTGTAATTTTTAATAATACTAATAATAATAATAATAATAATAATAGAAAATAAATACATAATAAAAATTGTTTTAGAATACTAGTATAATTTAATATAAGTTAAATAAACAAAAATAATTTACTTATGTCCTCAAAAAAGTATAGATGATATCCAAATTTTATAATTATTTATTAATAAGAATTTATCTTCTAATTATATTTAAAGGTTGAAATAATACAATACACTCACACCTTTAAATGTCATTTTACATTCAATCAGCTACTAGTAAACAGCTAATTTACCAAACAGTTTTTTATAACCAGCTAATATAACCAGCTGGTCAAACCAGTTAACGCAATCAACCATCAACTACTAGCTAAACCAACCAGCTATCAGCTATAAGCTATCAGTCGTTTACCAAACACCCCCTAAATCTTCGCGAGACATGAACGCCTAATAAATAATTATTTTTATTAATAACTAAATTACTATGCAAGTATAAAATATTCTTTTATATTTATAAAATATAAATATAAATTATAATAGGTTAATTATAGTTTTACCATTTCAGTAGAAAATTCGCGTGCAACCTCGAGATTTGGGTTCTTCTGATCATCACTTTTATTTCTTTTGTCATCATGAAGTTCAATTGCATCTTCATTCTAAACAGGCAAACAAATAACGACTTTTAGTAATGATATTCGACAGTATATATAGAAATAAATAACAAATCATTAATAATGTTTGATAGAATATACTATAGATAATACAAATGAATTTGGATATATGATAAAATATATTTAAATACAAATAATACTTAAAATACCTCATAATGTCGTTGGCTTTGATTTTGATCATTGTAACTAAAAAAAATGGCTTTGATTTTGGTCATTGTCACTAAAAAAAATGGTTTTGATTTTGATCATTGTAACTAAAAAAATCTTCTACCCAACCAATCATGGCTTATAGATTGTGTGATACATATACAAAATAGATACATATATATAGAATCATATGGGTTCAATTAATATTATCTGTCGCCCAAATTACCGGTTTCATCTCACAAATAACAATGTTGACAAAGAAATTTAATTACACAAAAGATTAGGTATTGGAATTAGAATTTTCAAAAAGAAAAAGTATTGAAATTATAAATATTATTTAAATTAAATTAAATTAAATAACTATTTAAAAATAAAAATAAAATAAAATAAAATAAAATAAAACAAAACAAAACAAAAACAGAGCAACCCCTCCGGCGAGGGGTTGCTCTGTTTTGTTTATATATATATATATATATATATATATATATATATATATATATATATATATATATATATATATATATATATATATNTATATATATATATATATATATATATATATATATATATATATATTTCTTTTTCTTTTTCTTTTTTTGTTTTTAAAATTTTAAATTGTTATTCAATTTAATTTTGTTTAAATAATATTCATTCCATTCCAATACATTTTTTTTTTGAAAACTTTAACTCTAACACCTTATTCTTATTCTTAGTGTAATTAATACAGTTGACCATGGTAGTGTAAATAACCATATTTATACCCTTATTGCTATTTATACCACCTATAAAGTTATTGAAATTTGTAATCTTTTGTGATTTCAAGGTTATTTGCACCATGGGTGGTAGAAATAGCAACACCCTTATTTATACCACTTATAAAATTATTGAAATTTGCAATCTTTTGTGAATTTCAAGGTTATTTGCACCATGGGTGATAGGAATAGCAACACCCATTTTAAATAGAAAACATAATGTTTGACCAACTTTAATGAAGGTGGTGTAAATAGCAAATTCTATTTACACCACCTATAAAGCTATCAAACCTATTAAATGGTGGTGTAAATAGAATTTTGGGTGGTGTAAATAGAATTACCCTAAAATAATAGTTAGTATAAGTACTCTTAATCTTTATGGGATATGTCATTCATTACTCATTCTTCTATACTAAAGACTAAAGAGCAATATGCATTTGCCTAGCTAATCAATTTTGGACTAATCCTAGCAATGTTTTCCTTCTCCAATTAACTTCTAGGTTTGGCTAATCTTAATTACTATTCCGATCAAATAAAATTGGAACTTATTTGCTTCTATTACAATCTTAAATCTGTCTATAACAAATGGATCAATACACATTAAGCAGATTTCCCCCCTTAACAAGCTTGCATAGTGTGATTCTTTAAGAAAAAATAAAATAACAACTAGACATGAATGCATCTTTCCATCCTACTTGCAATTTTTTTGCTTAAACCCATTCCTGTTTTCAATTCCAAATCAATGTTTGAATCAAACACTCCCTAGATCTATATCAAGTGGATCAATACAAATTAAGTGAATTTCTCCGCTCACTGAGCTTGCATAGTGTGGTTATGTATGTAAGAAAAATAAAATATAAAAACTAAACAAGAATGCATTTTCTCAACCTAATTGCAATTATTTCCTTGCTTGAACCAAACACCCCTTAGGCCTATATCAAGTGAACCGACACACATTAAGTGGACTTCTCTGCTTACCAGCTTGCATAGTGTGATTATGTAAGAAAAAAAATAAAATAACAAGTAGACATAAATGCATCTCCCCAACGTAGTTGCAAATAACAAGCCTCCATAGTGCAATCATTTAAAAAAATAAATAGGAATAAAAACTAGACATAAATGCATCTTCCCAACCTACCTGTGAATTTTCCCCAGGCCTAATTAGTGGGTTCTTAAAAATAATAAAACTAAAATTAGACATAAATACAAGTTGAATTTCCAACCTACTTTTTCATGGATTCCTGCAATTTGCTTTCATTAATTTTGGAACTTATACTTTACTTCACCTAAAAAAAATAATTCATGCAATTTGATCTTCGATCTGTCACTATAAAAATGGAGATGAGATGAACATTAACAAAGCATCCTCAAAAACATTTCACAAAAAAATTATAGTTAAAAGAAATGGTCGCCAAACATAACATGATTCTCGTTCTTGCGCTGGTTCTCACTCTCTCCACATCATCATCCTCTGCGGCCAAGCTTCCAAAGGTAGAAATCGCCAATGAATATAGCAATACCATAAGAGTAAATTGTAAAGAAATTGGCATCATTGATCTATCACCAGGCAAAATATTCGCATTTGAAGCTAAATTGAGAGACAGAGAACCGATACATTGTTTTTGCACTTGCGAGAACATATATGCTGACGTGGTTCCATATGATCCAGAAAGAGAAAAAGATCCAGTCAAGATCTATTGGAAGGCTAACAAGGGTGGGTTTTATATTAGTTATGATAAAACTCACTGGAAATTTGGTGCGCCCTGGGACACTGAGTAATTTTGCATTATAATGTTTTGTGTTTAATGTTAAAGTTTTATGTGGTTGATCTATGTTATCCTTTTGAGTTTTCCTAGTTACTGTTGGCAATGCGAAAAATAATCTTGCTTGTGTAGTTGTGTAGATACTTGATGAGAAAATGATTACATATGATTAAATAAATACAGTAATAAACACACATACTAAAATTTTATTTAACAAACTAGTATTTTTAATGTGCTTTGCACGGAATGAATTTGTTATAATATTTTAATAATATTTGGATAGATAAACAATTATATAAATTATAACAACGAATATTATATAGTGTGATTGATGAAATGATTGGATCAATTATGTTTTCGGATGTTATCATTGCTTCAATTCGAGCAAATAATTGCCCAATTACCCGTGCGGTGCACGGATAAAATTTTTTTATTATATATTTAGATAATAAAATTATAAACAATTCTAATATTTGAAAGTGTACATTTATTTGATTATAAGATTAGTACAAATGTATTACTGAATTAATTGAATAATATGACCCGTTTATTTTTAAAAATATCGATATGTAATATGATTTACTTAATTATATTATTACTAAAATAAATATGGAAAACAGGAGAAATAATTTAATTGTAATCTATACTATATATAAAGTAAAATATTTCTATTTCATTTTCCCGCTCAAACTTTTGTAGTCAATTAATTAAATATGTTATTGGTCAAATAATTAATAAAGCTTATTTGATAACAAAATGTAAAATGAAAATTAACTAATGTCTATGAATTTGTAATATTGTTTCTATATTCATGTATTAACGTAATAATATAATACCGTGTAAAAAATACATTAATTATGTAATAACATAATACCGTATAGAAAAGACATATTAATTATGTAATAATATAATAGTATAGTTGGTAATATTATGTATGGTATTCTATAATATAATTGGTAATATTATTGTTTACAAATTCTACATATTTTTTTAGATTTTTATAATACTGTGTAAAAAAGACATATTAATTAGGTAATAACGTAATAACATAAATGATAATATTATGGTTGATATGCAACAGACATTTATCCATGTCCAATAACACTATTTAGGGTTTTTTTTTTTTTTCATATTTCAACTTTGAAATTTGTCTGCTTTGTTTCAATCTTAACAAGATTCAATTTTAAATTTATTTATATTTTTCTGGAAACATGAATGAATATAAACAAACATATATTATCTTCTACAAATAAGTAGATTTTACGTGAAAATTCAAGATAATATCGATTAAATAATTGGTAAGTAATATATTCCTCAATGGATTTACAATTTAGTATTTTGCAATAGAGTTAATTACACTTTTGATCCTATGATTAGTGTTGTTAATTTCATTCCATGACTTTAAAAACTAACAATTTAGTACATTAACTATTCAATTTTTAACAGATTTGGTCCATCCAGTCAAATTGCCGGCTAATTATCGCCGGAATCTTTAAATCCATCTTAATTTGTTTAATTCCGGGGTAAAATTGCCATTCCTTCTTCTTCTTCTTTCTTCGAATAAGAAATTCAAGATCATCGTATAAAAACTGTTAAATTTGCGATTATTCACGATCTTCTTCATTAATCTTCCCCAAATCATCTTCTTCATCAATGGCAACAATCTTAACTCCTTTTCCAGAGCTAAATTTACCACTACTTAGCCGGAGTTTCGCCGTGAATCGTCATCTTCTCTTCAGTATTATTATTATTATTATTATTAGAAAATAGTATACCCAGGCCGTGAATCGTCATCATCTTCTCTTCAATTTACACCAGATTGGACATAGGCGAGGGGAGGATTAAGGTCGTCAATTTTTTTTATTATATATTTAGAAAATAAAAATAAAGATGAAATTATAAAAAGTTCTAATACTGAACGTGTACATTTATTTGATTATAAGATTAGTGCAAAAGTATCACTCAATTAATTAAATAATATATGACTTGTTTGTTGACAATTATCTTAAAAATATCGATATGTGATATGACTTATGTAATTATATTATTACTACAATAAATATGGGAAATGTGATATATTTTAATTATAATTATTATATATAGTATAGATATAGATTGATTGATACGTGGATATAGTAACAATATTACCAATTAATAGATATTAGTTAATTTCCATTTTACATTTTCTTAGCAAATAAGTTTTATTAATTATTTGACCAATAAAATATTTAATTAATTGACTAAAAAAGTTTGGGCGGGTAAATGAAGTAGGAGTTTTGAATGTTATTTTATCATTGTATGAATGTTACAAATTGAATATTTTTTTTAGTTTGTTTGATGGATTGAATTGTAGGTTTTATTTCTTTTTTTATATAACTTTTAAGTTTAAATTTTAGTTATTTAAATATATTAATATGTTTAGCGGGTTTAAACGGGTTGCGTATCATATCGTGTCGACACGAACCGAAACCTGTTAACAAAACATGTCTATCGTGTCAACCCGTTTAACACGTTAACAAATCGTGTTCGTGTTAAAAATTTGAACCCGTTAACCTTAACGTGTCCGTGTCCGTGTTTAGCCTTATCGTGTTCGTGTCGTTATCGTGTCTACCCGTTAATGAACCCGTATACACGAATTGCCAGGTCTAGTATATATATAAATTTCTTAAATAACAAATTATAAATATTTTTACCTCATTTAATTTTGGAAGTTATACTTTACTTCACCTAAAAAAGAAAAATTCATGCAATTTGATCTTCTATCGCTATAAAAAGGGAGATGAGATGAATATTAACAAACCATCTATCCTTAGAAACATCTCATAAAAATTATAGTTAAAAGAAATGGTTGCCAAGCATAAAATGATCCTCGTTCTTGGGTTGGTTCTTACTCTCTCTACATCATCATCATCCTCTGCGGCCAAGCTCCCAAAGGTAGAAATCGCCAATGAATATAGCAAAACCATAAGAGTAAATTGTAAAGAAATTGGCATCGTAGATCTATCACCAGGCAAAATATTCGCATTTGAAGCTGAATTGATAGGAGGAGATCCGATACATTGTTTCTGCATTTGCGAGAACATCTATGCTGACGTGGTTCCATATGATCCAGAGAGAGAAAAAGATCCAGTCAAGATCTATTGGAAGGCTAACAAGGGTGGATTTTATATTAGTTATGATAAAACTCACTGGAAATTTGGTTCGCCCTGGGACACTGAGTAATTTTGCATTATAATATTTTGTGTTTAATGTTAAAAGTTTTATGTGGTTGATCTATGTTATCCTTTTGAGTTTTCCTGGTTACAGTGTTGTGCAATGCAAAAAATAATCTTCCTGGTTACAGTGTAATCTTACTGTTAAATTTGCGATTATTCACGACCTTCTTCATTAATCTTCCCCAAATCATCTTCTTCATCAATGGCAACAGGGCCGATTTTTTTTATTTGAGTGGGCCTGTGCTTGTAAATATGTGAGGCTCTATCAAATTAAAGTATAAATAAATTGCAAATTGAAGAAAAATACAAAAGGAAAAAAAAAAGTTGCGGAGAAAAATGCAAAAAAAAAAGAAAAAAAGAAAAAAGCTGAAACAAATTCAAACTTTGTTTATTATAAAGAAAATTCTAAACATAATGCAAACTAATGAAGAGTTGATTGACAAATTTGCGTCAAAAAATGCTAGAATGACAACTCCTTTTAAATAAAAGATCGTTTTCAATAGATATCATCGCTAATCCATTAAGTTGTTCTTGTGACATCGTAGAGCGTAAGTAGAACTTCAATTTCAACTTGAAAAAACTTCTTTGTGCAGATGCAATAGTAACACGAATACTTAATCATTGCAACATTAACAAGGAATTGTTTGTAATGTCTTGCCAAGCTCCTGAAACAGTATTCAAAACAATAAAACTAGTACCAAAACAGAGCTTTCAGCAAATCATTGCAACATTAAAACAATGCATTATAAATAAAGCATGCATTGAACTGAGCTCTCATTCCCAAAGTCAGTTGTGCATACCATTTCATCAGCAAGTATCCCATTTATTCCATTTTCATAGAGGCGTATAAGCCAGTTCAACCCAGCAAGTTTGAGTGGACCTTTAGATTTCTATCAGAGAACTGAATAAACTATTTAGACAGAGGGAAGAAAACCTCCAAATCTCCTATGTCCAGTCGGCGTCGCTTCCAGCCTTACGAAGAAGATTAAAACTTAATTTTGGCCAAAATTAATCATTAATATATATATATACTATACCTATTGGGCAAAGGTTGGATTAGGGCCCCAAAATTTTGGGACCCTGTGCTATTGGGCAAGCATCAAACCCTGAATGGCAACAATCTTGACTCCTTTTCCTGAGCTAAATTTACCACTACTCAATTATATCGTGGACCATGGTCCACAATGCATTGTGGACCATGATCATAACTGATACTGCAGTTGTGTTGAACAGATACTGCAGTTGTGTTGAAAAGATACTGCAGTTGTGTTGAAAGGAAACTGCAGTTGCACGGAACAGAGGTCGTTCATCCGTTCCACACAATTGCAGTATCTGTTCAACACAGCTGCAGTATCTTTTCAACACAACTGCAGTATCCGTTCAACACAACTGCAGTTCCAGATGAATGACACGGCCTCTATTCCGCACAACTGCAGTTCCTTTTCAATACAATTGCAGTATCCTTTCAACACAACTAGAATATCCTTTCAACACAACTACAGTATCAACAATGACTCATGGTCCACAATGCATTGTGAACCATGGTCCACAGTATAAGTACTGGCCGGAGTGTATATATATTCTTACTATATACCGTAAATGGAAAAAAAAATGACCAACTTATCATGAATATCAATTACTAATATCAATTACCATATACGCTAATATTATATTTTTTCCGATTTTTTTTTTACAATGAATATCAATTAGTGTATATATAAATTGTTATATATTAAATAACAATATTTGAAAATAGGTAAAATATTATTGATTAGTGCAACTGGGTGTGCGTGTGTAATATTTATATTTATATTTACATAATAATGCGATTACCGTGAATTTGGAAAGTATATTACCGTGAATTACATTATTACAATGAGAATTACAGTATAATTTATGTCCACCGTGAGAATTAGGTATAATTTGTGAAATTAGAAACAATATTACCAATTAATCGACATTAGTTAATTTCAATATAACATTTTCTTACCAATTATCTATACTATTAAAGTTGAAGAGAAGAATTTTACTTTTATTAATAGAAAAGAAATACATAGATTATTGATTTTCATACCTTGTCCTATTTTATTTATTGATATTTTTAATAGACACAATTTAAGAATGAATATAATCTATACTTATTGTTCCGTTTCATTACGAAAAAAATAAAGTTATGTCATTTAATGTACTTATTATTACACTCTCTATCTCATTTTATTTACACTTTTGTTATGAAAAATGCATTTTACTTGTATTATTTACTCTTCATTGTGCAAGTTAATTATTTTTCTTTAACAGGAATATCAATTCGTATATACTAAAATTATTAATATTATATATTAAATATTAGTATTTATGAATACGCAGAATTTGTAAACAATAATATTACCTAATGTATTATAGAATACCATACATAATATTACCAATTATGCTATTATGTTATTACCTAATTAATATGTCTTTTCTACACGATATGTTATTACGTTAATACGTGAATATAGTAACAATATTACCAATTGATAGATATTAGTTAATTTCTATTTTACATTTTCTTAGCAAATAAGTTTTATTAATTATTTGACCAATAAAATATTTAATTAATTGACTAAAAAAGTTTGGGCGGGAAAATGAAGTAGGAATTTTGGATGTTATTTTATCATTGTATGAATGTTACAAATTGAATATTTTTTTTTAGTTTGTTTGATGGATTGAATTGTACGTTTTATTTCTTTTTTCTAATACGACAAGGCATCAACTATGGCTGGAGATTAACACGACTTATGCTTCCGCCACTACGAGTTAATTTTCTCGTATATTTATTCTATGCCAAGCATAACATGATCCTTGTTCTTGCGTTGGTTCTCACTCTCTCCGCATGATGATCATCATCCTCTGCGGCCAAGCTCCAAAAGGTAGAAATCGCCAATGAATATAACAAAACCATAAGAGTAAATTGTAAAGAAATTGGCACCGTTGATCTATCACCATGCAAAATATTCGCATTTGAAGCTAAATTGAGAGACGGAGAATCGATACACTGTTTTTGCACTTGCGAGAACATCTATGCTGACGTGGTTCCATATGATCCAGAAAGAGAAAAAAGATTCGATCAAGATCAATTGGTTCTGTACGCATACTGAAAAACATACAACATGATTCATACATTTTTTTTTTAGTTTTGATTCCTACCATTGATAGAATCGCTCTAAATAAAGGTAATATTGTATTTCAATGATATTCCAATTCAAACAAAAAAAAAAACTAAAATTACTATGTCACCCCTATGGCCCTATGCATTAAATATATCATAGGTCTTTAAATTCAATCCTTACCATTAATTAAATGAGAAAATATTTGATGCACGGGCTATACAACGGCGGTGAATAAGAAGATGCCACCTCACTAAAAAAAAAAATCAATATTAAGTAGACATTTTTTTTGCAAAATATAGTCCTTCCTAAACCATTACATTAAACATTACTTAATTTAATTACAACATAACTAATTATTTAATGTATATATCTCTTTTTTGTTAATTACTACGGAGTAAAATTTAACAAAACCTCCATTGCCATCCTATTTTTTCAGCAAGAACTCGTAGAGCATATTCTTTGACAAAACATTTCTAGATTTTAGACAAAACCTATTTCTAGTAGTGTACTTGGACTTGTCCAAAAATGAATTATATATCTGGTGAAGTCCCACTGGCATCTTTGCCTACTCAAACCAAACTACTTGCCTGAGGAAAATAGCTTTTCTCGAAACCTCGCAGTCTAACTGGAGAATTCCCAGAGTTCATCACTCAAAAAATCATCTCGTATGCTCGTCACTCCACAAGATTTCCAATGTAACTTCAGTCGTCTCCAAATCCTTGACATGTCAGGCAACGACTTTAAGGTGTTATTACCATTGATGCTGGCTTCTTGAAAATAATAAAAATTATAAAGTTGGTTTCCAAAAAATTATCTTATATTTTTAAAATTAAAATGAAAACTTATTTGTAGTAAACAATATAATTAAGGATCATTAAATTGACATATTAACAACACATTAAAAATCAATTTCAATTAATTGCACATTATAACAAGTAATTACAAATCAATTTTTGCTAAGTGATTCCACTTTATTAGTAAGTAGATTTTAAACATTTTATATAAAAAAATCTCTAAGTAAATTAGTAAATAATAACCACATAACATATGTATAAAATTTATCAAGCCAACAATTGGTCAAAATATATATTTTAATAATTAATTAAAACACTAATGACTTTTAACGTAAGTAGGAAACACTCGATCAAATAGTATTAAATGATTTTATTAAAATCCGTCAAATTTCTATATGTATTGTTATTTTTTTTTAATATAAAATGTACATTTTTAATGTATTGAAAATTCATTCTTAAGTAGTATATTGAAAAAAACCTTTAATACATTAAAAATAATTTTTTTTTAAAAAATAATTAATATATTAAAAATAAACTTTTAATATACTGAAAACAAATTTTATGTCATTAGTTCTTATAAGGTGGATCATAATACACGGTGTAAAGATTGTGCATCTTTCAAGTGGGCTTACCAACCCCTCGTACTCATGAGCATCACATTCACCTTGCAACAAGATCCAAAGCCCAGTCCATATATTAACGGCTAGTTTGCAAGATGTTAAAAATTAAGCCGAAGCCCAATTTATCATTATAATTACTCCGTATAATTTAGGGATAATTTTTTTTTTTTTTTTTTATTATGAGTTACAATTTTGATCCCAAATTTAATCACAAAAGTGACTATTTTTTTCATTCAACGATATACTAGATATAAAAAGTACAACTTTTACAAGTGTTTTTTTTTTTTGAGTAATATTGACTCTGTTACAATATAGTATATGTTCATAGCTACTTTCTCAACCAAATGAAGTCCACTGAAGCTCGAAGCCACCTTCTCATGTGGGGTGCAATCGAGTGCCACTAGACCACAAGGTCTTTGGATTAATTATGAACTAAAATTGCACCTCATGATAATTAACGACCAACACTTATTACTTTATAATTTAAGAATCAAAAGAGAAATTATCTCTATAATTTACTATATTTTATTATAATAATGTAAATGTAAATACTTTTAATTTATGATTTACTATAATAATATTTTTATATTATAGTGTTTTGTTGTTATTGCTATAATAGAATGTATTTCGTTTTAATTTATGATTATGCTTGGCATTTTTTCCTTTATAGTAATTTTTTTAGGTCTCATTTAAATACACATTAGAATATAAATTCTAAATAATTCTATTCCACCAACCAAATAATTATATTCCCTCATTATTTTCCTTTCATGAAGTTGCAATTATTTTCTTCTCTAATTCCCTTACCGTTTGCATTCAAACGCACTGTTGATTCTAACGAAAAATTAAAAGTAAAGCATTTCTAATACTTTAATTTGAAACTAAAATTTATTAACATTACATTTAACAAATAAAATTGATGGGACATTGGACTCGGAGGCTCATTTCACTGGATAGATCATATTCAATGGGGTCCATTTTTATCTGTCCAGATCTAACGAATCAGAAACATTGTTATTTAAAAAAAAATACAGTGACATTTTCGTAAATAACTGAACTTTCAAGTGCAAGTAAATTGTGTTAAAAATGCAAGTAACAGTTCCATAGAATACATTTAAGTGCAAGTAAAATGTATTAAAAGTGCAACAAATAATGTACATTAAGCACCAATATTAAGTGCACCTAACGCTATAATTAGTTTTTTTTAATATACGTTATCATTAAGTGCACTAATGTGAAAGACTATTATTAGGTGCACCAATGTGAAAAAAGGTAAATTACTTGCACTATGAAATGAAAATTGTTGCACTTTTAAGTGATTTTCCTTGTACTTTTAAAACATGTTACTTGCACCAAAATTTGAGTCATTTACAAAAATGTCACATGTCTTTTTCTAAAAGTTACATCTAAATCGTTAGATCTGAACATTTGAACAACTGCAATTGATTCTAATTTCTCTCATAGACATCTATTCTCACATGAGCCACCCCTATATATTAGAGTAGCTAGGTACATTGGAATAAAAACGACAAAATTGTTGCAGCGAATTGAAAGGGAATCGTCACCATTTGATTTCCATTTTCCAGTTGATATATTTTAAGAATGTTTTTGTTCTGAATAATAGAATGTCCCTTTAGCTGGTTTGAGTTTGTTTTGAAAAAATTTACATTTTTTGGTGACTACAAGCTAATCTTAACTATAGTATCTGAAAATTTATGAGGATCGCGTGATAATTTAGAATAATAATTGCGACAAAATGATTTTTAACACAATTCGAGAAATCTCTAATATGTGAGGCAATTCTCATATTAGGAGAAAAAGCCTAAATTTATTATGAGCACGTTTAAAGTATAAAGGTTGGAAACACTTTTATAGACTCAATCTTCTTACCTCTCTATTGTAACCTACGTTTAGTACTATTCCTAAGTGAATTTCTTTTCTCTCAATCCTTCTCAGCTCTCTAATACTCTCTACCTCACTTAATTACACATTTGTGCAAAATTAACTCAGTAAATACTAAATAATGAACCATCAGTACACAAATAATGAATTTTCAAAACTTAATATTCAATGTATTAAAAATGTATTTTATATCAGTATTTCATCTAACTAGATGAACCATGGTCTATGATATAACGATTGTTTGTATCTTGTAACGAGCTAATTAGGAACTAATTTGTCTAATTATACATAACTGTGGGGTAAAAAGATAATTTTTTTAAAAAAATTGTATTTTTACTATAATATTTTTATATTAAATTTTATATCTTAGAAAACGAAGCATAACCACACAAAATTGACACATATTTGAAGACCAAATTTAATTAGAAACATTAAATATAAAAAAAATAAAATAAAAAATTAAGGTCTTTGATAGCATAGCTAGCATATCAGTCAATTTTGACTTATTTAATCGCTATTAATTGTTTGACTTGGTTAAACAATCAATATAAGTGTTTTTGATTAATTAACTTTTTTTCCCAAAATGCTAAAATCTAAAAAGTTTACTCAAAAGAGTTTTTTCAATCAGCATTTTGAGAAAGTTATTTTGCATGTAATCAACTATCAGCTAACAATTAATTTACCAAACATTTTTCTACAATTAGCTAATGCATGGTATCAACTAGTCAAACCCACTAACTCAATGCTATTTACCAAACACCTCTAAATTAATTAATCGTGAATAAACCATGATTAAAATAAAAAAAAAATCTTTCAAAATTTGATTCATTTAAAAATTGTGATTAAAAATAATCTTTGGGAGGACATTCTAGAAAAGTAGAAAAGCTTAATGGAACCATGTGATATGATATGCCTTAGGGTGGTATAGTTGGGAATAGACTTATATTGTAGCTATGTGGAAAGACTGCCATGTTTAAGTATACAGCTCCATGTGCATCTCAAATACTAACTTCATCCATGTACCCTAACTACTTTGATTCTACATGTGGCCAACAAATCTAACATGTATTTTGCTTCTTATTTTCTAACAAAATGGACAATAATATCTTGGCTACCAATTATATATTTTGAAACTTCAAAGTATATATACAGTGTTTTTACGGTATTGTACGAAATAATATTATAATCAATTAAAAAAAAACCACCGTTATATTAGTAGTTAGATGAATTGCTTGAAGAAAGACGGGATTGAGAAGTAAGAAACAAAAAGAAAAAAAAAATTAATTGAGAGTATGAGTAGTAGTACAACATCATAGAACTTTTCGAAAGTATATATAATACTCTGTATTCTATATACTTACTATTGGAGTATTGGATTTGATTTCCTTTCTCATTCCCTACTCTACTCCTAAACATTATATTATAATTAAAAATAGATATTCAAATTTAGATGTCAGATGTTATAAAAAGAAACTCACATTTTTCTCTTTATTTTTTAGCAACTCTCAACCGTTGATTTATCCAAAAATCCGGTTACTTCATATGTTCGGTTAAAAAAAAAGTGTTTACTTTTAATAAAACTCATTGTAATTAATATTAATTAGTTCTAACCACGATTCATTTGATTCAGATTTCAAAGTTTGAATCAAAGTCACATGTATTAATTAGATAGGGTAAGGAATTAACATTACTTTGGTAGCTAGGGTTGCTTTAATACATCCAATAAGAGACGAGACAATGATATTCATACTCACTCAGATCTGATCTGCAATAATCTAAAAACAACTACAACAAACTATATCCTCGACCCACTTGCTAGCTAGGTATAGGCCGGGTTTCATGATGTGATTTATCTATTTAATCAAGTTAGCTAGGAGGCATTTTGTTAGTACGTGAAGAATGTCAAAACACTAACCTTCTTATTAACTGAGCTAGCAAACCAGTACGTACGACATCGGAGGACTCAAAAGATATTCCATTTTCTTCAACATGAAGGGATGCCCATGTTCATATATATTTATGGAGTGATAATGCTTGATCATAACAATTGATATTAGAGCAGGTGATTAATAAATATTTTAGTTAAAAATATAACAATAGGATATGCCTACATTTCCTCAATGTAGAGCATGTGGATCAATAAGAGGTCTTGCACCTTAATGAACAAATAGAAACCTTTTTAATTACTCCATTCATCTCATTTTATGTTTCTGATTTGGTTAACGAGACTTAATTGCGCTTATTTTTATTTCATTTTTCATAATATTAAGTTTATTATTAGTGTATCAAATTTATATATTTAGAAATTACATTAAAACTACTATCAAACACGAAAAATTAAATTTAAAAATAATTTTAAAATATTAAATAAAATAAATAAAAAAGAAAAAAATTTATTTGACCAATTAATAGTAAATATGACATATAAAATGGGATAAAGGGAGTAATATATTGGGTGATCCGTATGTTTTGCATAAGGAAATTCAATAGAAGAGGTTAAATATCAAAGTCCTATGTGCATTGTCCAAAGAATAACACTTAACCGTGCAAACAGAGGCAACAAGAAGTTTACCTACACTAATAGAGTCCTTGTTCTGAGACCTTATGAGTCATGAATTCAACCTCTTAAGAGAACACAAGACAAGAAAGATGCTACAGTTGAAAGGCCTACCACAGCACTAGTTGAAGTCACTACTCCATCAACATTAAGGTCTCTCGGCAAACCCTCCACTTCGAAACATCAGGAGATGGAAGATGAGATGACGTTGTTACTCAAGAAGTTCGAAATTTCTTAAGTACAATAGAAGTCAAGACGAGAAAACCCCCAAGAGGCATAGATTATCTTCTCATCCGAAGGTAAGAAAAGCTAAAGAAAAGGAAGAATGTACTGAAATGGTATGCTATAGTTATAGAAAATTAAACCTAGACACTTCAAATAAACTAACTATCCTCTTTTGGATGAAGAAGAAATGTCTAGTAGGAATGAAGAAAAGAGAAGATTAGAGAAGTCTAAACACTAAAATGTGATGGCATAAAAGAGTGAAGAAAACGATTAATGGTAGAGGACTAGTAGTTGAGAGCATACAAAGTACTGACCCATCGAGATCGAGCTCCTCATTGGATTTAGAAGATGAAGCTATCATTTGCTTACCGGCTAAAATTAAAAATGAAACATCTAACTCATCGCCAACCCCGAAAACAACCAAGTCTACTGAAAGCATCTTAGAGATCAACAAAACAAAGGAAATCAACTCTAAATGTCTAATGGTGAATGATCAACGAGATGAAAAGGCAAACTCTACTTCTTCTAGTTATAGTACTTTAGATGTTAGATGCATCTTCTAGGAATCTCCATGATACATGTTTACAAATTTTGAGAAAGTTTATGAGATTCAAAAGGAACACGAATCTCTTAAAGTGAAAAATTGCCAACCTAAGAGTGACGATCTTTGTTTGATTGAGGAAATAAAAAACCTTAATATTCAAAATGAAGAGTTGGAAAATCTCAAGATAGAAAATAAATCATTTAAAGAAGAGTGCAAATCAAGAGAAATAAGAGAAGAAAAACTAAGAGAACTTAGGCCACAGACAACTCCAAATCAATGAAGACCCTACTTGCAACACCCTCTTTAATTTCATCAATCCGCCAGTGCACACCCTTGAGAAACACCATTTGAAACAATTCAAAAATTGTCAAGTAGTAATTAATAGAGAATGCATTTTAATTTGTAGGGATGTATTGTAGTATTGCGCATTTAAAATTTTCACTTAAAGGCATAGTGAGTTGGGTTGTGAATGTAAACTCTCCGAACTCACCTCATCATCACCTTCAAGTAAATTTGAGTTCAAATTTTATTAACATTATTCCCCATCAATATACAAAAACATCTATTGATCTTCTCCTTTAAGTTTGGGGAAGATGATCAATTGTATCGGGTGTAAAAATTTTAAAAATCATATAGTAAATTAGTAATTTTATTCCTTTTTATTTTCAAGTAAACCATGTTTTCTCTTAAACCTATTTTGTTTTTCTATTCTCTTTACAAACAATAAAATAAATTTTTCGACACCAATGTTTCAATCAAGAATTTCTAAATATACTGAAATAAGAGTTAATACCAGCCAAGGTCCCTCGAGTTTGATGATTTTGACATCTATAGTCCTAAACTTTCAAATTAGATTCCGTGGTCCTGTGAGTTTTCAATTTTTGACCATCCATGGTCCAAGCTAAGTTAATCACTATGGTCCTTCAACTATTAAATTTTAACCACCAATGATCCTTTACCTTTCGAAATTTAACCAACCGCGATCTTCTTAAAAGGACCATGGCTGGTTAAATTTCGACAAGTAAAGGATCATTGGTGGTTAAAATTTAATAGTTGAAGGACCATAGTGATTAACTTAGCTTTGACCATGGATGGTCAAAAATTGAAACTCAGAGGACTACGGAATCTAATTTAAAAGTTTAGGACTATAGATGGCAAAACCATCAAACTCGAGGGACCTTGGCTGGTACTAATTTAATGAAATAATAATAATAATAATAATAATAATAATAATAATAATAATAATAATAATAATAATAATGTGTTTTTAAGAAGTAAAATTCTATTTAGTACTAAAAAAAAAAAGAAGTAAAATCCTATTTAGATTTTATTTGAGGAAAAAAATAAAAATTATGATTAATTTTTTTTTCTGAATCAATTAAAGCATATTATATCAACACGGATCGGAGTAAATATAGAGTGAAAATTTAAAATTTTAATAGATATATCTTATCAAGTTTAAATAAGAACTACACTTCCTATGAGATCCGCAAATTATATTGTGAACCATGGTCCACAATGCATGGTGAACCATGATCATAGCTGATACTGCAGTTGTGTTGAACGGATACTACAATTGTGTTGAAAAGATACTGCAGTTGTGTTGAAATGAAACTGCAGTTGCACGGAATAGAAGTCGTTCATCCGTTCAACACAACTGCAGTATCTTTTCAACACAACTGCAGTATCCGTTCAACACAACTACAGTTCCAGATGGATGACACGGCCTCTGTTCCACGCAATTACAGTATCCTTTCAACACAATTGCAGTATCCTTTTAACACAACTGCAGTACCAGTCCACACAACTGCAGTATCAACTATGACCCATGGTCCACGGTATAATGACCGTATGAGATCATGCAGACTAATCTGATTTGTTTATTTAAGATGGGCAAACTATAATATGGATCCTGGTCCACATTGTAATGTGGACCACAGATAAATGTTTATTTTTAACATACTGAATGTTTATTTTTAATATATTAAAAACTCATTTTTGACTTCTCAAAAAAAAAAAAAAAAAAAACTCATTTTTGATAGTATACCTACCCAATGGGGTAGCTCAAGTGGCAAGTGAGCTCTCTTTGTGGGGAAGAATTTCAGGAAAATCCGGGCTTGATTCCCACAAGTGACGATTCCTCCTGGGCGAACTTACCAAAAAAAAAAAGAAAAAAGAAAGATAGTATACCTAAAAATAAACATTTAGTACACAAATAAAGAAACTTATATCATTGGTCCATCTTGTAAGGTAAACAAACCATGGTTATTGTTTAAGATAATCAAAGACTAAAAATAATGTCAACGGTTGATCATCGTACAAAATTAACTCTATCTTCTATTTTTTTCTTTATCCTTATTTTTCAACCTGATCATTTTAGATGAACGGTTAACATTGATCTACAAATTTCCATAAAAGGCCTAATTCTCATTTTAACATGATATTCTGATCTATACACATCTTTATCTGTATCTTTGTAATTAAACACTCCTTAATAATCATGTCAAAAAGTCATACAGAATCAATTGTACGCTTTTGACTGGCAGGATCATATGATATTTGTATTCCTTCGATGTGACTGTCGTCCAGAAGCAACCAACTCCGAACCACTTTTGAAAGAAATGCAAGCGTTTGAACAAATACAATTCATAGAAGAATTTTTTAGTAGTACTTACTCATTTACAATGTAGTATTTTTGTTATATATTTTTCTCAATCTATTTGAAGTACAAAGAATCAATATCTCAATGAGAATTCTATTTTGAATCTGATAAATAGTATCATTAGATTCTTTAAATGAAAATTTTTCTATTAAAGTCCCCTTAAATTGATAAAATAGTGTAATTATGTTTTATTATTACTTATTCAATAAATTACTACTGATATGATACTAATTAAACTAACAAGTGACCTCTTATGCTTATGTAGATTTTATGCATACAATTATTTTATTTTTAAAAAATATTAAAAAAACTTAATTTAAAAAAAAAAAATTTTTTCAAAATAACATTTATTTGTTTTATTTTTTTAAAAAATATTAAATAAAAAAGACATCGATTTTCGACTTGACAGCATGTGGCTATTTCCGTTGACAAACAACTAATGTGGTTGTCCAAATCCTAAACCTCGCAACGAGGTCCATATCTGATCATGGCAACTGTCATGGTCACATTCATCCCAACAAAATGAAGGCAGTAATAGCGGCCACCTCCATTTGAGCAACGAGGTCCATATCTGATCATGGCAGCTGCCATGGTCGCCTTCATCCTAGCAAAATGAAGGCAGTAATAGCGGCCACCTCCATTTGAGCAATGATGGCCGCCTTCGTTAGATCAGACAACCATGGTATATTTTAAATACCAAATATAAAAAACTACTCAAAATTTTGACCATTTTAGATTGAATTTGCAAAATTAATTTTCAAAAATAAAAATAGAAATAAAGAATGAAAATTGAAACATTTAAAAAAAAAAAAAAAAACTTAACTAAAACGGCTCTCAACATTTTTCTGATAAAAGTATAATTTTTTTGGTACTAATGACTATGTTACAATATAGTATCTGAAAAAAAAAAAAAAAGTTTGACTAGAAAAAAAAAAGAGGAAAATTATGCCTCAAATGTAATAAAAATAATATTTATAGACCAATTGTTGAAATGAGCTAATAGTGGTGCCATTATAAGTGAAAATCATTTTACTACTTATATACAAATCCCTGTGTATAATACAATTCTAGAAGATAAATGGAGTAAGAGTAGAAATTAAGCAGAAGATACTCTAAACTCTTTTGAATATGACGTACGGAGTACTAAACACGTCTTTTACTTTGCTAATTAGTTTATTAATGGCCTATTGGGCTATCATTATCTTCAAATTAAACAAATTTCAATTCCTTAAATCAAAGATTAGTTACTCTCTTACTTATGACTCTCCAAATCCATTAACCAGTGCTAAAGCATTTGTTTCAATTTTATTTTTTTTCACTTGATTAAAGATCTTTTAATTTAATGAATAAATATAGAAAAAATGATCAAATACACTCCTAAATTTTACCTGTACCTATTAGTAACCTACAATAACAGGTCACTAAGTTGTCCAACCATGTTCCGGTGACCGATATGTCACTGGACTTTCTCAACCTACTGGAGCACTGAGGCTCGAACCCACTCCTATCATCCATGTGAGAGTGTAAACCGGGACACCGGGTGCCACTAGACCACAAGGTTGATCACCATCTCTGAGCGCAGTGAAGGCAACTAGAATTGGCAAGAATTTCATATCAAAATTCTTAAAAGGTTACTGTAATCTAATTTGGAGGTTTATATTTGACCTTTTATTATTATTAGATTCGTTGAACTTCAAAATTGGCAATAATTTCATATCAAAATTCTTGATCATAAGTTGGAACTGAGCAATCCTACTAAATATTGTAGCCCTCTTTGTAGGATATTGTTGTTCACTTGTCATAGACTTATAGGTTGTATATTCACTATTTTGATAAAACAAATATCATCATTTTTTTCAATATTTGTCATTCTATTAATGAAATTTAAACCTACACTCTTATTTACAGAAAATTAAATTTCTTTTATTTAATTTGAATTAAAATTAATTGTATAACTAGAGATCGAGATTTATTTATCCGAGCCTTTTGTTTACCTAAATTAAAGCATATTGTGTTAGAAAAGTAAAAACGATATTACCCCTATTATAGTTTTGTTTAATACAAAATCGCAAATCTAACTTGCATGTTACACACACTAGAAAATTAGAAATTTGTGAATTTTTATCCACTTTTCAATGAATAACATTTTTGTTCTAAAATTTTGACAAAAATTGAAGTGAATGAAGATTGGCCAAGCATTTTCAACCAAGCTTTAATGTTGGATGGAAAATTCCGTCCAACCTATAAAGTTGGAAGGAAATTATTGTACACCTAAGAATGTGCATAGTTAAAAAATTTTCAATCAAATTATTGAATATATATTCGGCAGAAAAGTTGAAAATAAAATTATCACGTTTCTATCCTTTATAAGGTGTATGGAAATTCGAAATTAAAGGTTGACTAATTTTGGCAAATAAATAAATTTTGAAAATTGAATAAACCAAAATATTCTTACATAAAATAGGATTTTATTGAAAATATCACTAGAAAAATTAAAAGTGTCAAAAATATTATAGTCTAGGGAGTTAAATGACAAAAATCATAGTTTGAGACTAAATTTGAAATTATTGTTAAAGACAGGTGACTTCCGCTAAAATTAACTTTTAATATTATTACCTCATTTTAATTTTGTAGTCGTTAGAAAGAGTTGGAAAATTGAACTATATGCTCGAGAAGAAATTGATCAAGTGAGCGACATGTGGTGTAGATATCTTTATGATATATTATTTCATTTATTTGCTAGAGTTTGATTCTTATTGATGTTAGTATATTTTAGTTTGAGATTATTATTAAAGATTTTATTTTTTGATTGTGTTTATATATGGTTTTAGTTTGTGGATAATTAATTTATTATTAATTTGTAATAATTGTTTTGATTGATTGAAAAAAGTTTGAGGTGAATGGTCTGAATTGTGAAGTGATGTATGCTGTGAATGGATTATAATTTGTACATGTTTAATTTTTAAGCTGGGAAAAATAAATATTACATTAAAACTAATTTACGACGATTTTTCAAAAAACTATCATTAAATATTTTAAAAACCTAACACTTTGGTTTTTTTACTGCGGACGAATCACAGCGCGCCACGTGTCCGGAATGTAGTTGCAACTAACGTTATAACTAGGTGCACGTCATGTTATAACTAGGTGCACATAAGTGCACCCAGGTGCATAAATGTTAACAAAGTAAATTACTTGCACCTGCAAGTGAAAATAGGTGTACACGTGCAAGTAAAATGTATTACAAGTGCAAATAAATTGTACAATGAGCATCAATACTAAGTGCACCTAATGTTATAACTAGGTGCACCTATTGCTATAACTAGGTGCACCTATTGCTATAACTAGGTGCACATAGGTTGCAACCAGGTGCATGAATGTTAACAAAATAAATTACTTGCACAAGTGCAAGTAAAATGTATTGCAGATGCAAGTAAAATGTATTACAGGTGCAAGTGAATTGTACAGTGAGCATCAATACTAAGTGCACCTAATGTTATAACTAGGTGCAACCTATGTTATAATTAGGTGTACCTAGGTTGCACCCAGGTGCATGAATATTAACAAGGTAAATTACTTGCATTTGTAAGTGAAAGTATTTGCGAAAATAAGTGCATGAATATTAATAAGGTAAATTACTTGCATTTGTAAGTGAAAATAGATGCGAAAATAAGTGCACTTATAAGTGAAACTAGGTGCACTTTTAAGTGAAACTAGGTGCACTTGTAAGTGAAACTAGATGCACCAAAGTTTCAGTTATTTACGAAAATGCCACCGCGTCATTTTTTTAAAATTGCATCTGATTCGTTGATCTGGACACGTGGACGGCTGACGAGCGTTCTCATTTCCTACCTGGGCGAGAGTTCGCACCAGAGTGCAACCCTACATATATATATATATATATATATATATACAATTTATATATATATAATTTATATATTTAGAAATTACATTAAAATATTAATAACAAAAAAAATTACTAAAAGAATAAGTAAAGAAAAAAGAGTTAATTTGACCAATAATTGATAAACATAATACATAAAATGAGACAGATGAAGTATTATATATATATATATATATATATATATATATATATATATATATATATTCCTAAAAACTATATATAAATGTTTCTTCATATATCAATAACATTAAAAAAAAAAATGTGCTAAACCAACAAATCTAAGTTCTCTACCTAAAATGTCAAAAGCAAACTATCAATATAAAGTATCCCATGCATGTCATGTCTAAAATCTATCAACTGCTGCCTTGACATACTGTGGGCTTGTTTGGTTATCAGCGGTTGGAATTTAACGGTAGCGGATTGTGTTAGCGGTTATCAAATAGCGGATTGTATTAGCGGGTTTGACCAGTGAATTGTATTAGCGGTTTGTAAAAAGATGTTTGGTAAAATTAGCTGTTTAGATTAGCGGTTGACATGTAAAATGACCAAAAGGGTATATATATATATATATATA
>NC_044930.1:9172975-9180224 GCF_003576645.1 Ipomoea triloba
TATATATATATATATATATATATATATATATATATATGTATATACATATATATATATATATGTATATACATACATAAATATAATAACATAACAATAATAATAATAACAACAACAATAATAATAATGTTAAAAAAAAAAAAGAAAAAAAAAGAGGGGGGCGGGGGGCCTCTAAGGCTACCCTTTTGTAATCTTTTCCCCCTCACTTATCCCACATCGGTGGGATAAGTGAGGAAGGGAGCCTTGAGGCTCCTATTAGGAGCCTCAAGGCTCCTTTTCTTTACAACAATGTTTGCCCAGCGGCCGTTGTCGCTGGGCAAACTAAAAGTTAATTTTTTTTTTTTTATAATTATAAGGACATTTTGGGGAAATAAAATATTTCTCCAAAATGCTGTTGCAAAACGCTGCTACTTGCAGCGTTTTGCAACTTGGCGGTTTGGAGTGAAACCGCTTCTCCAAACCGCCATTAACCAAACAGTTTTTCAGCGTTTTGATTTCGGTCAAAACGCTGAAAATTGGCGGATCTGCCAATAACCAAACATACCCACAATCCCTGATAAAAATGTTTAGAACTATAGCCACATAATTATCAGATTTGAGCTGTTTATCATCAGATTCTGCATATGCAATCATCACTCATGCCCACTAAGATTACAATAAATAAATAAATAAATAAAATAAACAAAAAAAAGTATATAACTATATTAATTATTTTTCATATACAACGAAATGAAAGGTACTTAAAAAACTACATAAGTCTGGCCAGGTAACGTCCACGGCATTAGCAGGTAATAAACTTGTGATACCCTTAGGATAGGGGTCGAAGGTTTGGAGATAAATTTAGAATTGGTTTAGTCATTCAATCTGTGCATGAATTAACTTTCATGAGAATGTGTTTGATATCAATTGTGAGATTATAATATACGGAACTTTAATATATATTGACATATTTGTGTGTATATATGTAATATATATTTATTACAGTACTTCTTATTTTAACTAATTAATTATTTTGATTCTAATTCATATTTACTCCAAAACAAACATTTTTTTTTTAAATTCATTACCATTACCAAGTATATGATTTCAATTCAATTACTATTATACGGATTAATTCCAAATTGTGAGTCAAACGCCCCCTCTTCCCAAAGATGACATCATAACTCAACCTAAATTTTATAGTATCTTTCTTCCCAAAATGTCGAATCCCCAACTCCAAGGGACGTCCACTCCCCAGCCCGTCAGAGCATCTGGGAGAAAGCTAGACCTCCTTTGCTTATTGCGCACAATGGAGTCCCTCACTTTGAGAGGTTGCTCCATACTGTCGCTAGTAAAACTTGATCCCTGATCTTTCCTCCCAAACTTCACCTATGTGACCAACTGAGCTGCCCATACGGGCAAATTTTATCCTATCTTAACATCATCTTTCAAAATCAAAACTAGTGTCTGTATATATACACACACAAACCCTATATGATCTGATATCAAGCTGATTTGAATATTTGACTTCCAATATATTAGCATGGAGTTAATATCCAATATAGTCCTCGACTATAATGGTTTTACTTGATTTAGTCCTAAGTGACTTTTGTACTTAATTAATTTAATCCTCGACTTTGATGATTTTACCCAATTTAATCCTTTGTTAATAATTCCGTTAATGAGCTGTTAGAAGAAGGGTTAACATGGTAATTTCTCCCCTTTTTTTAATGGCCAGATTGCCTTCTTCTCCCCATTGTTAACCTTGTTACCCAAGTACTAGACGGTGTCGTTTGGTGAAGATAGAAGGAAGTAATTGGGGCTTCCTGTGGGTTTCGATTTGGAGTTGTTCGAATCCGTTGATGCATATGTGAAAATGCAAGGTATGGACGCCGACGGGTGGATACGTACCCAAACCAGGGCAATGATTCGGAAGCTCAGGCTGACGACTCATTAATCTTTCTGGAAAGAAATATGCATTTTTTTTGTTTTTGTTTACTCCATTTTCTATTCACCACTACCAATACTACATTTTAATATACAATAATTGATTTTCATTTTTATTGTTCAGTTTCCGACGCTACCAATACTACATTTTGATATACAAATGATTTTCATGTTTATTGTTCAGTTTTTGACGTCTTCCAATACCAGAGTAACAAGGTTAATAACGGGAAGAAGAAGGCAATCTGGCCATTAAAAAAAAAGGAGAAAATTACCATGTTAACCCTTTTTCTAACAGTTCACTGACGGAATTACTAACAAATGACTAAATTGTGTAAAACCATCAAAGTCAAGAACTAAATTAAGCACAAAAAGTCACTTATTACTAAATTGAGTAAAATCACTATAGTCGATGACTATATTGGGTATTAACTCTATTAGCATGAATTTTAACTTAATTCGATCTCTGTAAACATCGTAATATCCAAATATTGTTCCTTAATATTTTTAGATTGCTTAAATAGCTCACATGTTATTAGGCATTTGTAGACTTAGTGCACATCAACAACCTCTCAAGGACATATTCTAGCTGGTTTTGAGGTGGCTAACCATGGACGTATAGCAAATGTATGGTTAGGCATGTGTTTTATATATATATATATATATATATATATATATATATATATATATATATTGGCGGGGTGGGGCGGGGGAGTACTCCCCATCCCCATCGGGGAATTAAATATTTCCCCCATCCCCATCCTCGTTCTCTTATTTTTGTCCCCATCCCCGTCCCAATAGGGGCGGGGAGTCGGGTTCTCCGTTGGGTATGGGTACAATTGACATCTCTAGGTCAGGAGCTGAGCAGAAAATAGGTGCAATGGTGTACTTAACAGTACACAAATACTTCAACACCCAAAAACAACGGCGAAAACTGACGCTTGGATGCCCTCCTCTTGGAACGACGACTACCATTCGGCATGGCCCTGACTAGCCACTAATCGTAGTAACCCCGGGAGTGCGACCAGGAGAACACATCGCACGCCAAGCCATCGCCACAGTCAAGTGCAGAACAAGTGGGAGAGGAAAAAAAAAACAAAAGAAAATCCCCTAACCTCACGCCACATTGCCACACATCAAAAGACAAAAACACCCTTCTACCAATCACAACATACACTGAGACCAAATCCCATATAGGCACTCCACGCCCCCACGTGTACCCCCAAGCACAACAGATCGGGCCGTCAATCACCCCAAAACGCAAGGCTATAATGAATGCACCTGTTCACAATAAACCCCATGTTCACATATGAACTACATTATATATATATATAAAATTAATCCATTTCGATAGATTAAAATGATCGAGAATTGCTGACAAATAAAGAAAAAAAGAACGGTGTCGGTTTTATAAATATTGCAAACTTAAAATTCGTAATAATTATAAAATGAACCTCGTAATTTTTTTTCTAAAATTATACTGAAGAACTATGATAATGACTGAGATTAATCTTCACTTTTTACTAGAAGAAATTGTTTTCATTTAAATTCAACTTGTGTGTTTATATATATTCTTTACTTTGTCAAGAACCTATAAGATAGTAGGACTCTCCATATTGTAAATATAAAAAATTAGACAGAAATAACATAGTTTGTTTATGGAGGTGAGATAAGGTTGGTAGAAAAGGAAAAACGTAGGAAAGAAAAAGGAATTGAAGTATGAACCGTACCTGTTTCCGTACTAACCTAACACAAACCTAACCATGTGGACAACATAGCATTGTTTGTATTGGGTGAGTGTCACCTCGTCATCCTTGTTTGTACTCTTTTTTAATACTACAACTCAACCGTGCATTTCTTCGCTACGGACTATTCGCGACTCCTTTATTTGGTCCACTAACGTGACCGCATTGCTTTCTCCATTTTATTGTTTCTTTTTTAATTTTTAATTTTTAATTTCCCACATGGGCCCCTTATCCCATCTCATTGACTCTATATATTTGAATATTTCTACTTTTTATTTATTTATTTTTTAAATGTTTCATTTACAACCTTTTTTTTTCTTGTTGTATCCGTTTTGTTCCTTTTTAAATTTAAGAAAAGTTCAATTTTAATTCTTCGATTTTATTAGTATTTTAAAGTAATATAGAGAAAAATAAGAATATAACGCGTGTTATTTTTGTTCACAAATTACGTATCAAAACTTTGGCATTTTAATTAATTATAAATTGTGTAATATGATAATTAATTGAAATTCATATAATGCTAAATAATAAAAATGGATTTTATTATAAATAAAAAAGAACAATATCTTTTTTATAAATTGTAAAATAAAATTATTATACTATTTTAAAAAAAATATTATCACCCAAATAAAAATATTACAACTCGGCATTCTAAAATTTTACTAATTATTTTATTAATGTTGTGAACGGCAGCAGACAGCACAGTTCCCACTTCTTCATTTAAGTGATTAATGCCTTTTTACCAAGAGAAAAAAAAAAACTTTTTACATTATTTATTTATTTATTTTGGATGGCATATTGATTGTCTCTCATCAAAGAGGAAAAATAATTGGCCTTTTCTTTCTCTCACTGTTTTGTCACGTTTAGTGTGGGGTGTCCCTCCCTCAAGAAATGTGGTTGAGCTGTGACCTTGTGACTTACCTCTAATTATTTATCATTCTAGATTTTTAATAATATTTTTCGCATACAGTTTGCCTAAATGTTATACTTAAATTAAGTATTCTGAACTCCCAAAAAAGTTAATCCACAATCCCAAAGGTCACACAGGAGTCACTGTGAAACTCGATTCATAATATTTTTTCTTAAACTTCATTCATATGATTAACTGAGTTGTCTATGCAGTCTTAAATTAGGTATTCTTAACTTTACTATTTCACTCTATTTGTTAAGTGCAAAATAGGGACGCAAATGCTTTTATGAAGATAACATTACAATTTCATATGGATCTTTATGTGTTTGCCTGAAGATCATACCCCTTTTGTACTTCAGAGTGGATGTTAGGAGTGTTTTTTTTAGTATGTTTTAGGTCTCTCCTACCCTAATTCAAACAATAATAATAAGGAATAATGTGCAAATTAGCCACGGAATATAACCTGAAAATGCAATTAGGTCCCTGAACAAAAAAAAAGGGCAATTAGGTCATTGAACACTGCAAATGCATGCAATTTCACCTGATAGCAAGTTACCATCCATTTTGTCAAGTAACCTACTTACGAGGATGGTGAGTTGACATTTTAAAATAATTTTTAATAATATAATTTAAAAATAAAATTAAAAAAAAAAAAAAAACACGCCAAGGTGGCCGACCACCCTCCTTGGAGGGGTAGGGGTGGCCAGCGGCCACCCCCGCGTTGTTGTTGTTGTTGTTTTAATATTTTATTTTATTTTAATTTTTAAAATTTTATTTTTAAATTATATTATTATTAAAAATTATTTTAAAAATAAATGCCAACTCATCGTCCACGTAAACATATTACCATATGAATGGATGGTAATCTGCTATTAGGTGAAATTGCATGCATTTGGAGTATTCAGTGGTCTAATTGCACTTTTTTGTTTTATTTAGTGACCTAATTGAATTTTCAGGTTACGCTCAGTGACCAATTTGTACATTATTCTTAATAATAATAATTTAGGTTGCATTAATTTGGTTTGAAATTTATGTATTATTAATGATCATTAATACTCCATTTTCCTGGTAATTTGTTTTCCATGGAATTTGAATTCCACTTCCTTCAAATATTTTCCAGCGAACCAAACGGGCTGGAAAATATTTGAAGGAAGTGGAATTCAAATTCCATGGAAAACAAATTACCAGGAAAATGGATTCTATTGTTTGGTTGGTGGAAAAGAAATTACTGGGAATATGAATTCCATTGTTTAGTTGGGTTTGGAATGATAAGGAATAATGTGTATAATGACATAAATAACCCTACACAATAATAATAATATAATAATAATAAGAGTAATTAATAAAGTTTAGTGGGGGCAAAATTGTAACACTAGTTTTCCATGGAAAAAGTTTTCCATGGAATACAAAATACCTAAGATTTCCATGGAAAATGTTTTCCTCATTGTTAAGGAAAACTTTTTCCATGGAAATTGTTTTCCACCCAACCAAACAACATAAAACATCATTTTCCTCAACTTGTAGGAAAACATTTTCCATGAAAAATATTTTCCATCCAACCAAACACCCCACATTTAGATTACAATGTTTGAACCAAATGCACCCTTAGGTGCGTTTATCAATTGCCCTAAATTATTAAGTTATTAGAAATAAATTTTGATTCAATGAAAATTGTTGTATCTCTTTGACATTATTGCTATCTTAAAATTTTTCATAATATAGTTATATTTCTTCTAAAGAGTAGGACATGCCACCAATCTAGATAATTACTCTTTTCTTTAGCTTTTGTTGGATAAAAACTCTCTATATTCTTTAGTTATTTGTAAATTGATTAATCTTGTTGCAAATTGGTTTTTTTTTTATTAAAAAAAAAATCTACACAATAATTGCATGAAGATGGGTGAAAATAAAAAACAAAAAACCCAAAGTATTTATTATCATGGACTACTCAATAATGTATATATGGGACTTATTATTTGCTTGTCCTCCTTAATCTCCTTGGAAGGATTCAACGTTTGTCTTCCACTCTCTCCCCCTTCGCTGCAAATCATTCCCTCTTTCAAGAAAAAGTTGAAAAAAAAAAACAGCCAGCACCTTACATGTGATGCATCATCCTTCATCTTTCTAGCTAGCCCTCTCTTTCTTGGTGTCAGAGCCAAAAACAAGGAGAAAAGTTAGCTGCTTAAATACACTGAAAGTGCAAATTTTTTTTATTTTTTATTTTCAGAGAATGAATGGTCTTTCAATTTCAATTACAGAACCAGATCTTTCTGAGTTCGTCGAAGTTGATCCAACTGGGAGATATGGCAGAGTATGTGCCCCCCCTACCCCTACCCAACCTGCACCAATCCCTTTCTGCTGGCTTTTCTTTGTAAAGTTTTGAGCTTGATTTTTTTTTTCTTTTTTTGTTGCAGTACAATGAAATACTTGGAAAAGGGGCTTCAAAGACAGTGTATGTATAGAAATTCATCATTTTTTGTTGGTTGTTTGACAAATCTGTTCAGGTTTCATCAAAGGCCTGTTTGTTGAGTTTCTGTAGATTTGTGAAGTACCATTTCAAAAATTTGTACCAAAGCTAGAACCTTTTGGGAAGATTGAATAATGGGTATCTGATGGATTTGGGATCTCCATTTGGGTTCCCTTGCAAAGAAGGAATCTTTTTTTTTTTGGGGGG
>NC_044930.1:9180425-9188141 GCF_003576645.1 Ipomoea triloba
TTTTTTTTTTTGGGGGGGGGGGGGGGGGGGAAGGTGGGGGGTTGGTGATGGGTCTGAGGTGGATTTAAGATTCTGATTGGGGTTTTGTTTTTTTATGAAATGGTGCAGTTACAGAGCATTTGATGAGTATGAAGGGATTGAAGTTGCTTGGAACCAGGTCAAGCTGTATGATTTCCTGCAAAGCCCTGAAGATCTTGAGAGGCTCTATTGTGAAATTCACCTGCTGAAGATATTGAATCACAAAAACATTATGAAGTTCTACACCTCTTGGGTTGATACTGCCAATAGGAACATCAATTTTGTAACTGAAATGTTCACTTCTGGAACACTCAGACAGTAAGCATATCCCATTTCATGATCCATGTTTTAATTCTCTATGGCTTTTGGTTTCATCCAATCACTTAATCTTGGATTGGGTTTGGCAGGTATAGGCTGAAGCACAAAAGGGTTAATATTAGAGCAGTGAAGCATTGGTGCAGACAGATCTTGAATGGATTACTCTATCTCCATAGCCATGATCCCCCAGTGATCCACAGAGATCTCAAGTGTGATAACATCTTTGTGAATGGGAATCAAGGGGAAGTTAAAATTGGGGATCTTGGCCTAGCTGCTATTCTCAGAAAATCACATGCTGCTCATTGTGTTGGTATTCTACATACTGATTTTTTCTTCGATATTTTTCGATCTTTGCCTGTTTGCTAGAGGGATCTTTTTGCTATTTATTACTTAATGGTATTGATAATATGTTTAGGAACCCCTGAATTCATGGCCCCAGAAGTGTATGAAGAGGAATATAATGAATTGGTTGACATCTATTCTTTTGGGATGTGTATCTTGGAAATGGTCACTTTTGAATACCCATATAGTGAATGCACTCATCCTGCTCAGATCTACAAGAAAGTTATCTCTGTTAGTATTCCCTTTCTTCATTTTCAAATTTCAATATAATCTCTTTAGTATTATTTCTATCATCTCTAGAACTTGGTTGTTGTTAAATAGGGGAAGAAACCAGAGGCATTGTATAAAGTGAAGGATCGTGAGGTACGCGAATTCGTTGAAAAATGCTTAGCCACTGTCTCCTTAAGGCTATCAGCAAGGGAGCTTTTGGATGATCCATTCCTTCAACTCGAAGATTGCGAGCACGATTTAAGGCCTACGAGGAGAGAGTTAGATTACATGGACCCTCTATTAAGGCAGCCAGTTCTCGAGCTGGACTGTGAAGGAACGTCGTTTAGTAATGGTTTCTACAATGGGTACTGCAACGGTTATGCATATGAAGAAGAGGAGAAAGGATGGGCGTGTGACCCTAATGAATTCGATCAAAATGGAATCGAGCTTTTCGAGTACAATGATGATGAACGCGAGGATCATTCCTCTAATTTGGATATAAGTATCAAAGGGAAGAGAAGAGAGGATGGTAGCATCTTTTTAAGACTTAGGATTTCAGACCAAGAAGGTTAGAGCAGTAAAAACCGGGATCTTTTTGTACTTCTTTCTTTTTCTTTTGTGTTGATTTATGGAAGATCGAACTCAAAACCCGGTTTTGTTTTGTTTTGTTTCCAGGTCGAATCAGGAATATCTATTTCCCGTTCGATGTTGAATCCGATACAGCGTTAAGCGTTGCTACTGAAATGGTGGCAGAGCTGGATATTACTGACCAAGATGTTACTAAGATAGCTGATATGATAGATGGGGAGATTTCGAAATTAGTGCCTGATTGGAGACCAGGGCCTGGATTAGATGTAATCTCTCACTTTGCAAATCCCACCTTCTGTTACAATTGTGTTTCCAACCATACTTCCACAGGTTCCTTTATGAATTTCCTGTCAAATAATCCCTCAGCTGCCAAGAATCTACACTTCTTGCAGTGCAGTAGTTGTGCCACACATGGCCGGTTCGAGGAGATTACGTTTCAACCAAATAGCCCTCGGCTAAATAATGCTTCTAACCATGAAGACGATCCGGCTTCATCGAGCCAAATAAATGGCTTCCATCACATGGAATATTGGGACAGGCACGAAAGCCTCGAGTGCAGCTCAGTGTGCTCCGGGGAGAGCCATTCCCTCGAAGAAATCGAGAAACAGTATCAAGAAGTTTCGAGTGTGGTTGCAAAAGAGGCGGGCGAGATAAAGACTAGTAAGGTTCCATCCAGTGCAGAAGATTTCTTGAAATCTTCGTCTTCAATGATTCATACACCATCATCTGACCTCTCGGACGAATTTGAGCAGGAGATTCAGCAGAGTAACAGATAGAGTTGAGGGAATTTTAAATTTACTGATTTTTTGAGAAATTGAGCCATGAATCCATGATCTTCAATCGTCTTTAAGATCAGCCGATAATGCAGACATATCAAGAACCGCGATTTCATCTTATGAAACTCTACACTTGAAAGCTTCTGGTTGTGTTCCAAAGTTGTGGTCAAATACACATGACAACACTTAAAAGTGCTGCCCCAGTTCTGGTACCCCAAAGGGCCCGAAAATGTGAGGCGAACAGATCGATTTCTCTACTGTCAAGCAATGGCTACTGCAAAGAAAAAAAACTTTGTTTTATCAACAACTTCAGCACATCATCACCGGTTGACACTGTTTGTTCATAATGTTTTCAGGCTCATATTCATGTTCCTAAATTTTCACAAAAATTGCAGGCTGTATAATCCATCCCTCAATGATCTAAAACCATGAGGCACCCTTTCACAGTTTCACCCCCCTTCCCCTCTTTGTCCATTCACACCCTCTTTTCTTCACATTGTTAGATTGACTATAGAACATTGTCTTGTTGAGAAAAGCCTCATTGAGGATTTGAGGGTCAAATGTAAGTATACCAAGAGAAATGTAATTATTAAGGCTTAGGATTCCCTTATGGGATGCCTTCTTGTTCCCATTACTGTCATCTTGATCAATTATTCAAACATTTATATTTTAGAAATTTTCCTTGATATCCTACAAAAACCATGTTTTTTCCTTAAGGTGTACCACCACAATGAAGTAAATCAATCTAAGTTGTCCATAGTTGACCGGCTCAAACAGAAGGTGTATGCAATTACAAGGAGGTAAATCAGCCTAAGTTATCTATAGTTGACTGGTTCAAACCAAGAAAGTCAATAGACTACTTTTACTGGAAGTCAAACTTGTAACCTTATGGTTATCAAGTTAATAGTCAGACAGGCATAATGAAAAAATTATATACTTTGTACAAATGACAATTTCTTTTAGAAAAATAAGATGTTTAAAAAATTATATTTATCGAGAAAAGTGAGAAATAGGAATCAATGGGTAAGTAATGATCACAGAATCTCTTGCATTATATTATTTATATATAAGGGAAACCGGCCTGCAGATTGCCAGTGATGAAGTGAATTATTTAGTGTGATGATTCTGCAGTGGCCAATGGGAGCTTTATAATGACAACCTACGATACTTTGCATATTGCATGCACCATGCGTGCATTGCATATACCAATTATTAGGGTTTTATTACACCTACTTTTATTTTACATTTTAATTTTTTAGAAATAGTAAATCTTGACAATATTAGAGATGGTCCGCTCAGAAGGGACAAGAGCAGAACCATCCGGTAACTATAGAGAACTCAACCTGATACCAGATGAGAACTAGTGTTTTGCAATAGGTCTAGAACTAATAGAGTCCTAACCATCTTAACTTGCAAATTGATCTGTTTCTCTTTTTCATTTTTCGTTCGGTCTTTATTCAAATAATATATAAAGCAGATCACATGACGGGAATATATACAGTCTCCGGATTACATGTATTTTGCCAATTATGATGAAGATGAAATTATTGAATTGGATGCCCCACACCCAAAAGTATGATGCCTCATCCAGCTGAAATCATTGTCTGGCTAGAGCATTGCATGGTCTGGAGGCTTACTCATTCACACTGTGGTCCACCAATATCAGTTTGGCTGACCTTATCTGTATTTTTATTTATTTTAATTTATTTTACAACTATTTTTCAATAATTTGTTTTTTTTTTCTCATAATAATATTGTAATAACCTTAAATAAGGGAAATTATGTATGGACCGAGTTTTAGTGGTTTGGTCGATCTTGAAAGTGGAACATTGCTAACTTGCTATTACATTTTTGGGTTGTAGAAATTATAGAACTTAAGATAATCCATGTGTATTTATGTATATATGTATTTTGTCTGTATATAAAAGTTAGGAGGGGAGACAATTTTTTTAGAAACTATTTTTTTAAATTATTTAATATAATCAAAATACTATGTCAGAAGTCTTTTGGAATGAGTACAATCAAAAGTGCATGCAATGTCCCTGTATATGATATACCCAATACAAATGGATGGCATAAGGATTTCCTAAATAATGGAGATTTTGAAGTGGTTTTTAAAGAATTTTTGTATGTGTGATTATAAAAGAGAAAATGAGAGTGGTGGAAATAAAAGGAAAAAATAAAACAAAACCAAAAAAACTGAAAAAAAAAAATTAAAAAAAAGAATTAATTACACGGTGGGCGAGGCGCAGTTCCCTTCTCACAGGGGCCACCATTGTCTGCCAAACACACACACACAACAATATATATATATATATATATATATATATATATATATATATATATATATATATATATATACACACACACGTGAATTGAAATGGTGCATTTTAGTACATAATGTGGTGCGTTTGAATACATGCTATGATGCGTTTTATTACGTATGTTGGTGCATTAACTGTGTTGTGAAATTGTGTGTTTTAATCTATCCGATGGTGCATTTTCATACGTAAAATGGTGTGTAACTGTGTTGTGGAATGGTATGTTTTAATACGTCATCTGGTGCGTTTTAATACGTAAAATGGTGTGTATTTTAACACGTGTTTCTAATAAGTGTGTTGTGGAATGATATGTTTTAATCCGTCCTCTGGTGCATTTTAATACATTGAATGATGTGTATTTTAACACATGTTTTCTAATAAAGTGTAATCCCTGCATGTTTATAATCTGGGATGGTGATTTTCAATAAGTGTAATTGTGCATTTTAACACACGTTGTGGTGCATTTTAATACGTAGAATGTTGCATATTTTAGCACATGTTTTCTAATGTGTAAATAGTGTATGCTTATAATCTGACATGAGGCACGTTGTTGTACATTTTAATACGTAAAATGATGCATTTTATCACGTATATTGATGAATTTTAAGTGAATATGTGCATTTGGTTATAGTGTGGAATGATGTGTTTCATCAGAATTCTGGTGCATTTTAGTATGTAGAATGATGTGTTTTGTAACATATATATATTACGCGTTGATTTGATGACTTGATTTGATCTAATAGCTGAAAATAGGTCGCACGGCCACACCTAATGACCAGGCCGCACATGATGACGCCTATATATATATATATATATATATATATATATATATATATATGCCTGTTGTAAGGATTATTCGCCTGTTGTATTTTCTGAAACTTGACCGGCAAGTTGTAAGAATTATTCAACTTTGCAATCAAAACTATGAATTTGACTATCAATGTCCATTGACTCAATTAAGCCATGGAAATTCGTATGTAAACTATAAATAATGGATTTTCTTTTCTAATTATCCCCATTATATTGTACCAATTTTTTTTAATAAAATGATAATATATTTATACAAGTTTTGGTCAACTCTGCAACTGCGCTAAAACCAGCAATTTGATAATGTACAACCACCGACACCAGATCTAGACTTTTTTAGATTACCAATTCCTTACTCCGCTGCCTTCATTTCATTATTTTGAATTGGTTTGTTAGTTAATTAGTTGGTTTCTGATCTCCCTTTGATTTGGTTTTATTTTTTAATTACGTTTCATTCACTGGCTCTTATATTCAAATTTTATTGTCTCTAACCTCACAACTTATAATAGTTGATAAACGGACTGTTAATAATGAGTCGTATACTAAGACTCACGATGTACAACCTACGGCCCAACAAGGATAGGAGTGAGCATCTTGGGCCTATTCGTAGTATAATAAGATTTCTATTTCTATTTCTAATTAATAAGGGCTCCCATTATGAAGACAAATTATTATGTGAACCATAGTGGTGTGGACCATAAAAAAATACATTTTTAATATACTAAAAGTATATTATTTGTGTACTGAATGTACATTATACAAAATAATGTACTTTTAGTATTCAAATAATGTATTTTTCTTGAATACAAAGTGCATTTTTAATATATTAAAAGTACATTATTTGTGTAATGAATGTATATTATTTGATAGTATACAAAATAATGTACTTTCAAATAATGTGTTTTATGTACACAAATTATGTACTTTTTATTTGTGTGGACCATAACCCACACAATAATGATTGCAATATGAAGTAGTTTAAATATTTATTTAGTACTCTAAGTCCACTTGTATAAATAGACCTCCATGAGGAGAGAGATGAACAATTCATAGTAATACAATGTTCATATTCTCTCTATTTTCTTATATACTAATTATTTTAACGGTTGTATTGGCCAACCGTTACTAAGCTAATATTCAAATCCGATAAATGGTCCAAAGACCTTGTGTTCTAGTGGCACCTAGTGTCCCGATTTACACTCCCACATGGATGATGGGAGGGGTTCGAACCTCAGTGGATGCAACTATTGACTCTTTGTGCTTCAGTAGCCAAATTCTACAAGCATGTCATGAGTTACAAAAAAAAAAAAAATTAACATAGAAAGTGACCAAGCACCTTGTGCGCAATTAACCAAAAAAAAAAAAATTAACATAGAAAGTGACCAAGCACCTTGTGCGCAATTATTGACATCTTTGTAACTCTCCTTCAAGTGATAGAAAAAAAATTAACATAGAAAGTGACCAAGCACCTTGTGCGCAATTATTGACATCTTTGTAACTCTCCTTCAAGTGATAGAGAAAGTATATTGAACAGATACTACACTGTAATAGAATCGATAGAAACATAATGTGACTAACCAATGAATAGAAAAAGCTTTATTACCATGTTAGATGGTGAAAGATTTCTTTGAAATTTTTTTTGTCTCCATAACTTTATCCAAAATTTTATTATCTTTAGAAATGAGTTAAAATTCCCACCCGTCATGTTTTGATTTATTCAAACAAAAATAGATCATAATATTTTATTCATATATTTTCGTTTTTGAATAAAATTTAAACATACAATGAGGATTTTATTTTCCATATACAACATACTTATTATTAAAAAAGAAGTATCTCCTGCACTGTAACAGAGCTAGTAGTACTCAAAAAAAAAAAAAAAAAAAAAAAAAACTCCTGGTGGAACCTTCATCTCGGCCAGGAGCGGTCCTATCACTTGCCATGTATCCCCCCGTACTAGGCTACTAGCGAAGCAATAGGCTGCAAGGAGGCTCTCTCTGGTTGTTAAGAGAGAGGAACATCCAAAAAGCAAGACTTGAAATGGACTGCCAGAAACGTGGTCTACGAGCTTCAAAATCCTGTTACCAACCGTACCTCCTTACGCTATACCATTTAAGCTTGTATAGAACTCATGTCTAGCTTTTAATTATATAGCAGTTGTACACATACATTAATAGATCAGCGAACCAGCTAGTACACATCTTAGCGAGGGCTGCTGGCTTCATTACTTGGGAGCAAAGTCCTCCCAATAGTATCGTTCCATTGTTATTTTGGTGTTAGAAATAATATCATCCACTTTATTTTCAAAAAAAAAAAGAAAAAAAAAGAGGAAGTAT
>NC_044930.1:9188166-9286424 GCF_003576645.1 Ipomoea triloba
ATTCAAATCCGATAAATGGTCCAAAGACCTTGTGTTCTAGTGGCACCTAGTGTCCCGATTTACACTCCCACATGGATGATGGGAGGGGTTCGAACCTCAGTGGATGCAACTATTGACTCTTTGTGCTTCAGTAGCCAAATTCTACAAGCATGTCATGAGTTACAAAAAAAAAAAAAATTAACATAGAAAGTGACCAAGCACCTTGTGCGCAATTAACCAAAAAAAAAAAAATTAACATAGAAAGTGACCAAGCACCTTGTGCGCAATTATTGACATCTTTGTAACTCTCCTTCAAGTGATAGAAAAAAAATTAACATAGAAAGTGACCAAGCACCTTGTGCGCAATTATTGACATCTTTGTAACTCTCCTTCAAGTGATAGAGAAAGTATATTGAACAGATACTACACTGTAATAGAATCGATAGAAACATAATGTGACTAACCAATGAATAGAAAAAGCTTTATTACCATGTTAGATGGTGAAAGATTTCTTTGAAATTTTTTTTGTCTCCATAACTTTATCCAAAATTTTATTATCTTTAGAAATGAGTTAAAATTCCCACCCGTCATGTTTTGATTTATTCAAACAAAAATAGATCATAATATTTTATTCATATATTTTCGTTTTTGAATAAAATTTAAACATACAATGAGGATTTTATTTTCCATATACAACATACTTATTATTAAAAAAGAAGTATCTCCTGCACTGTAACAGAGCTAGTAGTACAAAAAAAAAAAAAAAAAAAAAAAAAAAACTCCTGGTGGAACCTTCATCTCGGCCAGGAGCGGTCCTATCACTTGCCATGTATCCCCCGTACTAGGCTACTAGCCGAAGCAATAGGCTGCAAGGAGGCTCTCTCTTGGTTAAGAGAGAGGAACATCCAAAAAGCAAGACTTGAAATGGACTGCCAGAACGTGGTCTACGAGCTTCAAAATCCTGTTACCAACCGTACCTCCTTACGCTATACCATTTAAGCTTGTATAGAACTCATGTCTAGCTTTAATTATATAGCAGTTGTACACATACATTAATAGATCAGCGAACCAGCTAGTACACATCTTAGCGAGGGCTGCTGGCTTCATTACTTGGGAGCAAAGTCCTCCCAATAGTATCGTTCCATTGTTATTTTGGTGTTAGAAATAATATCATCCACTTTATTTTCAAAAAAAAAAAAGAAAAAAAAAGAGGAAGTATTGATTATTGTTTTTTTTTTTGAAGCAAGTATTATTTATTGATTAGATATAAAGGAAAGGAAAAGGAAGTGAACAGAGTACGTGCAATGGGGGATTCAGAAAGGGAGCTTTAATTAAAAGAATGATTGAAAATCATTTGAATGGTCTTTACGACGTTAATTACAATATTAGTGTTTTGATGATGAGGATCAGATGGTGTTAATGACCTTTCATTGTCAATTTTGCTTTTCTTATTACTCCATTTAACACCGTACGAAAGCTTTCAACTTCTTTACTCTTTATTAATTTCTGCCTTTTTGGTTGTCCATCAGTTAATACATTTAAAATAACACGTTATTAATTATGACTTTGTGATAATAAATAACTTTTTATTTATAATAGTATACATGATGTTATTTCAACATTATACAACTTTTCTCATATTTATAATAGAAGTTTGGTGCACATTTGATAATTTTGATTCGCGGCCTTTTATTGGTCATTGAATTCTTCCCATAGCCACTTTACAGTTTACACCCTCGATCTTTACATTTGTGACTCTTCTTACCCGTAATTGGGTGAAACTATTAAAACTTAAAAAGAAATTTTATAAAACTTAAAATCATAATTATGATAAATTTGTAATTTTACAATACATTTCTTATTCCCTAAAATTCCTACTTTGAAGCATTCCCCTTTTTATTCTCAAGTGCACCTCAAAGAGCAGTATATGCCAATATTGCCGAGACATAGAAGTTACCTTAACTGAACCGCGTGCAAACATTTGAATCTTGTCGAGGAAAAGAGTCCAATAGTATAAATACTTGGAAAATTTTGAATCTTGGGAGCAAAATCACTTTTTAGAAATGAGTAAGTGTCACGTGTCTTAGATTATGATTTACCATGATTGGAATATTTTGCAATATTTTTTAAAGTTATAGTGCAAATAAGTTGTGTATTTGTAAGCTTCTCTCGCCTATGGGTTTTTTGGCGCATGCTTATCTCGCTAGAGTTTTGCGAGCATTCTTCCGTTTCTTCTTCGTTTTGAGCATTTTCGATTCTTGTTTCTGTACGTTTTGTAAGCTTCTCTCGCCTAGGTTTTTCCGGCGCATGTTTCTCACCGTACCCTAGCAAATCTTGATGAGGGGGAGGGGCTGCAACAGGTTGGACGAGTCCATGTTGGTGCTGAAGTGGTAGAGAATGAGTTCTACATTGTGGGCAGGTTGGTGATAGACAGACCTACTAAATTTCTATTTTTTTGTGATACCATGGCCGCTATCTGGAGGCCATCACGGGGCATAAACACTCGCGAACTGAAACCCCATCTATATCTATTTTGGTTTTTTCATGAGGGAGATATACAACGTATTCTGGAGGACGGGCCTTGGAGTTATGAGCAGAGCCTCTTGCTTTTGAAGCAAACCACAATGCAGGAAGACCCTGAATCAGTCATTCTCAATATGACCAATTTTTGGGTTCAAGTTCACAGTTTACCGATGGGATATAGATTCGATGCTGTGTTTCAAACCATGGGTAACTTTATTCGTAGCTTGGTGAAGACTGATGAGTGCAACTTCAACGGAGCCATGTGGTCGTTCTTCCGTATTAGGGTTTCCATTGACATCTCAAAGCCTTTGTGGAAATGGATGCGTCTGAAGAAAGATTCTGGCGACTGGGTGATGGTGGAATTTCAATACGAGCGGTTGTTGGCCAGAAGAAGATGATGATGCTTGGTTAGCAGACATTGATATTGATGTTGTGGTTTCTCAATTTCTTCCAACAGAACCACAAGGAAATGTTGAGGAAATAGAATTGCCAAGTCAGCCACCACCTATTGGAGATGAAGATGATACTAAAGAACAAGTTCACAAGGCATTGGACAGTAAGAAAGCCAAGGCAAGGCCCACTGTTCGACAATATAGGACCCGTCACTCAGTTCAATCAAAATTCAAGAACACACAAGATGATACCATTGATATTCAGTAGGGCACTGGTACTGCTAGACAATATGGTGAAGATTATGGTTATGGTTTTTTGTTTTGTAACTTGTTTATGGTACTGCTAGACATTATGGTTGTGTTATTTTTGTAATAAAAAAAAAAACACTAATCTAAATCTATGATGTTAGCACAACCAGTGTGTATGACAGTGCTCTTTTGTAAAAAAAACTAAGCTCTTTTGGAAGCTATTTTGAATGGTCAATTGGCTTTTGTGACTAAAGCTAAGCTCTTTTGGAAGCTATTTTTGAATGGTCAATTGGCTTTTTAGTCACAAAATGCTCACTGCTTATGTTCACAAGAAGCATTCAAATGCCTACAGCTTATGGTCAATTCATTTAGCTGAGAATTTCAATCAAAGCAATTAACATTAACACAATTGACATCAAAGCAATTAACAATAACCCAATTCTTTGCAAATGAACTTATATATTGACTGATCCAAACAGAGTTACATCATCAATTGCCTGGAAGCATTCTTACAACTCCTACTGATTCACTACTACAGTACCTCAACACTTTAACTACGAATATAATTGCAAATACAATTATAATTTTAAGCTTGTAACACCTCTTTTTCTTAGTAGCAACTTGTAACATGGCCTTTAATTTCTCGATCTCTTCTTTATCTTTATTTATCTTCTTCAACAGCCCGGGTATTATACTAATAGCCCTTGGACCCAGTCAAAGAACCCACAACCGTTGCCACCCTAAAACAAATAAAAAACATAATAAAACACCATGTACTCGAACAGTGCTGCAAATAAATCAAAAAAATTAAATACATAAAAAAAATACAAAAGGTTCACTCACTGATGAAGAAGAAAAACGCCAAAACCTCCTGCCCGGATTGCGATCTGTCCAAGAAGTTCGAATAATCAATTGATTCCCATATTCACACCCACGGATGTCTATAGAGTCACCAAAATTATACCTTGAACTGCTTGAAGAAATTGACATTGATGATGCAATTAATTGAAGAACATAACAACTTTGTTGAAGAAAGGATCTTGTTAGGGTTTGGATTGAGCTAATCTGAAACCTAGTGTGAGAGGGAGAGAAGATAGGAATTGTTCGTTGTCAATAAAATGCCATTTGCCTTTATGAAATTGAAGGGTAAATGGGAAATGTCCAAAATATCCTCGCATTTGACGCCTTAGACGGCTGGGAGTAACGGAAGGATGGTAGCAGGTAACTTTTAGCAATTCGGATGATCACGGATGGTAATTACGGAAGTTAGGGACTATTAATGACGAAGCTACTAAACTCGAGGGACCTTAGGTGGTATTTACTCTATTAACCTGCTATATGAGGTAAACAAAAAGGGTCTAATTGCATCATTTTTCGAGTTCAATGGCTTATTTGGAGCTTTTTAGAGTTTGATAACTTAATTGCACATTTCATAAAAATTGAATGGGTTATTTGACCATTATCCCTTTATTATTTGTAATGTAGGTCTTGTCTTTCAATTTGAACAAATACAGTCGAATCCCTTAATTGTATAACACATTGTTAATTCAAAATCTCTCATTACCAAACTAATAAAAGTGATATAGAGATCGATATATGAACAATAAACTTTCACCAAAACCCTACACCATCTAACATAGTAATAAAATCATTTCTATTCATTACTTACCGTGAATTGGTTGACAGTCACATTAAAAAATACACTTATTAATCAAATACAAATAATATATTATCAAGTTAAATAGTGAAAGATTTTAATGAAAAAATTTAATCGTTGTAACTTAATCCAATAAATAATATATAAGACCACAATCTTATGAGATTAATGTAATAATTGAGGTCTCAAACAACGTAGCTATAGTTTAGCAATAGTTATACCATGGTCTAGGAACACACACACACACAAGACTAAATTAACAATGCATTAAATAATTGAGAAATCGTATTTGTTTAAATTAAAAGACAAAACTATATTACTTAAATTAAGGGTAATAATTTGAAGAACAAAAAGTGTGTTATTATTATTTTTTAAATTACACATCTAACAAAAAATGAGGCTTTTCAACTGAAGCACGTTGGCATAAAAATATTGTTTTTAGACTTCTACGTACTTCCATGTTTATCATATATCAAATAAAATTTTATTTTTATAGTACTCTATTATTTTATCGTTGAATCTCACCCCATTTTTCATAGTATATAGAATATGGATAGCAATTCTAGAAGGCAAAAGTTTCTTTTATTGACATTCTAACGTAGTGCTAGCTAGCTAGCTTGATTGATAGTAGCCTTATTGCTACATAAGTTGAGCATCTTTGACGGATTACAAAGAGTGGAATTCAACTTTACTATTTCGTATCAAGAAAGATATAATAATAATAATAATAATAATAATAATAATAATAATAATAATAATAATTACTATTCGCACACATTTTATTACCGTTCGCACACACTTCAACTTAGCATCTTAAATCAATCTAGACATTAAATTATTAAATGGATGCACAAGATTTGATCTCACGATCTTACCTAAACAAGTGATCTCATATGATCCTAACTCTATATATATATATATATATATATATATATATATATATATATATATAGAAAGTGATAAACTTTCAAAGCTAAGGACAGCCTAACATTGCTCCTAATAAATTGATTAGATTTAAAAGTAGTGCACTTAGCACTTGTTATTTTACTTTTACTATCATATAAAGAGGAAAGATATGAATAACTATATATGCACTACAAAGAAGTATGAATATTGTATTGCCAGATCATAATCTTTATAATATAAATATATACAATATTCCAAAAATTAAAGTCTAACAAAGTTAACATTTCTAATTATGTTATTAATTTACATCAATTCTCTACTAATTAATTTGTAATTGAAGCACGTGTTTCATCTCAACTAAAATCTAAGCTAATAGTTAAGATCGGGTATCCATGATCTTTGGCATGTGGTTGGCTCTGATACTAAATTAAAGTGTGTGCTCCATCTCAACTAACTGTAGTTATATCGTGGAGCATGGTCCAAAAACGACATTGTTTCTTTAAGTAAAGAAACAGTCGCCGTCACATCTTAACGGAGCTCCGCAAATGAAACTACAGCTTATCTCAAATGATAATGCTTCACATTTGTTTTTATATTATCAAATGAAGCTGTAGTCGAAATGAAACTGTAATTGTGTTGAAAGGAAACTGCAGTATATATAAAATGAAACCGAATAACAGTTTCACATATTTGAGTGTATATTGTCCAATGAAATTGTAGTTATATCGAAATGATACTGTAGTTGTGTTGAAAGGAAATTGCAGTGTATATAAAATGAAGCTGAATAACAGTTTCACATATTTGAGTGTATATTGTCCAATGAAACTGTAGTTATATCGAAATGATACTGTAGTTGTGCTGTAATGTATATAAAATGAAACTGAATAACAGTTTCACATATTTGAGTGTATAATGTCGAATGAAACTGTAGTTATATCGAAAAGAAATTGTAGTCGTGTTGAAAGGAAACTGCAGTGTATATAAAATGAAATTGAATATGCTACACTAATATAGAGCTACTTTACTCCTAACGGCACGGACGGCGTGAACGAATGCCGTTTCTTTTCATTAAAAAAAAAAGAAAAAAGAAAAAAACGACACCATTTTGGACCATGGTCTACGGTATAATTTGTGCTCAACTAAAGCCTAACCTAATATTGCATATTTATGTTTATATATTATATGCTCAACATCTATTCTATATTTTCAGTCTTTTTCAACTCAAAGAATCAATGCCTCGACTACGGGGGTTCGATCTAGTATTCTTGTTTAATTTATCCTTTTTCTTTTGTAAAATATCACAATGTTATTTGTATCGATTTTTTTTTTTTTGAGTGAAAGTAGATTTTATCTAATGGATTCTAAATGGTATTGTATTTCCCATTATATTGCGTTGGTGCACCATAAATGGATTGGATGATGTTTGCAGGCTGCCAATGGATTCTAAAAATCTTTAGTGGGTATGCAACTTGCCTGCATGCCTCCGTATCCATTATCCATTCATTAATGGATAAGGAAACTGATAAGAAATACTGATAATCATCAAGATTTAGATCATTAGATGTATAGAACAATTTTTTTTTATTAATAACGTTATTATTTGTACTAAAAAAAAGAGTAAATACCCAAAATAGTCCCTCGATTGTAGCATAATTCACAAATTGGTCCTCGACTTATGATTTTAACCAATAACATCCTTAACTTTCGATTTTTGACCCAATTTGGTCCTCCGTTAGTATGCCCGTTTGTTGACCGTGAGATCCGAGGACAGAGTAGTAATTTCACTCCTTTATGTTTTTGGCGACGAACCATTGTCCTCCACCGCCGGGTCCAAACACTGACTGTTGCTCACTTCCATCTGATGTTGATCGCTGTAAAATTATAACGCAATCAGAGGTTATGTCTGAAGCCATGGCCTTAGCTGCTGGCAGAAATCGATCAATCATGAAATCCCGAGTTTGTGGATCTGTTGGAAAGGTTCCCAATGGATTTCTCTCCGGTTCATCCAATCCACTTAAGCCACTAACACTACAATTCAGGAAAAATGACTCAGTTCTCGAGAGCGTATCGAGGGCATCTATATACGTTTCATCTTCATCCGCTGACTCAAATTTCTCTTCATCCTCCACAGTATCACTCGAGCTGCCAAAACTCCCTGGCTTGTTTACCTTCCTGCTCAAAGGTTGTGACTCACGAGGAACGTTTTCCATTTCACTCTTTGCAATACTTGGACTTTCAGCTCGGCCGGGTTAGGGTCCGGCGTGGCCTCAATCGCGGCGGCGAGGCAAAGCGAGGCGCCAATCTGGGAGTTGTGGTCCTGCTCATGGAAAATGGAGTAGACGAAGGGCTTGACGATGGAGGAGAACGGAGGCTTAGTGATCTGTGCGGCATAAAGGAGTGAAATTACTACTCTGTCCTCGGATCTCACGGTCAACAAACGGGCATACTAACGGAGGACCAAATTGGGTCAAAAATCGAAAGTTAAGGATATTATTGGTTAAAATCATAAGTCGAGGACCAATTTGTGAATTATGCTATAGTCGAGGGACTATTTTGGGTATTTACTCTAAAAAAAACGTTATTATTTAATAAAAATTACTTTCTAATATTTTAATTTATTACTATATAACGTATTATTAGTATAGTAGTTCTTTTTAATGTTTAATTATTATGCAAAATTTTAATAACATATGATGGGATCAATCAATTAATTCACAAATAACTAACAAAAATAAGTCAATGACATTGTGGTCTAGTAACACTTGGTTTACATTTTCAATGGGAGTGGGTTCGAGCTTCAATGGACGGAAAATACCTTCTTTTTCACGATTTCAAATTTTGAATGTGATTTTATGTAATTTATTATTTTGAAAAAAAACAATATATATATGGACTGCTTTTTTTTTTTTTGAGTACTACAGACTCTGTTAGAATGATAAGTTGGGAAGGGAGAATGCTGAGTTTTTAGTACAATTTAGATCTTAGTCATATATACAAACACAACGAGACAAATTTACAACTTCCTACATCATAATCTCATTGCATGACGGCTCTCTATACTACTACAATAACTCAATTGCACATAACACATTACTAAATACCAATAAATAAATTAAAAAAAAAAACAGGTATTGAAGATAAAGAGAATTACAATGCTACTCGAAAGAGAATTAAAAGACTTGTAGAAATTCAAACGAAAAAGTAGTATTTATTTATACTATCATTTTTCGACTTAACATTTTTACAAAATTGAAAACATTTTTTTAGTGACAAATATAGTAAATTCTCATATACTATCTTGCATTCATAAACTTTGAATTACCGATTTAAATAAAAAAAATTTAACATTCAATTACATATGCATGAACATTTCATATATAATCTTGCATTGATATACTTTAAAATATTTATTTAAAAATAAACATTGGACATTATCTCTATCATTCGCAAAATGCACGTGAAAAACTTATATATATATATATATATATATATATATATATATATATATATATATATATATATAGAGAGAGAGAGAGAGAGAGAGAGATTGAGAGAGAGAGGGTTGAGTCAGGCAGTAAAAACTTCTATTTAGGAATAAAAATATTTATGATAAGATAGAAAATAATAGACTTGACAATTATCAATAGAATTTAGTCTTTTTTTTTTTTTTGAAAGAATAGAATTTAGTCTTTTGAAAATTGGTTTTAGTGGTGATTAAAAATTAAGAGTATCGTCCTCAAGGAATGACTTAAAGGGGATTTGAGTAATAAGGGGTTAAGCACGGGTTCATATAGTGTTTGAAAGCTAACCTAAAGATATTGAAGTATTGCATGTTTGAGAAATCAATAACGAGAACAAGTAAATTAAAAGATAATAAATGATGAAATAGAGATTTGAACCAAACATCCTTTCATAAAATCCCATTTGTATCTAAAGCTTAAGTTATGTAAGTCTAGATGATGAACTTGGGAAAATAGTTTAAGTGTCAATGTCACTCTCGCGATCAATTGGGTTATCAACTAATCCTAAGTCCCATTCTCATGGCAACTTGGCTAGATGAGGCAATTCTACAAACACTTTGTGTGCCTATTTCCTTCAAACTCCCTTTTCTTAACGATGAGTAAGAAATATGAGAGGTATGACTATGGTGTAACCCTATTCTCATAGGTGAAACACTAATTTCATGTATCTCTTGCATAATTTGGCCATAACTATGAAGAGTCAATTCAATTTCACCAAATTCATAACCAAGTTCAACATTAAGATAATACAAAACCTAGCTAATTTATACAATTCAATTCATATTAGGATCATACTCAAGGAAATTCAATTCAAATCATAGATATGTTTAATTACTCATATTTGGAATGTAAAACTAGAAGCAATTGAAGTAATAAACATAGAATTCAAAACTTTAAGAAATATAAATGCAAAGATATGGAATAGAGAACTTAACTTAATGATTTAATTGCATGAAATAATCTTGAAATTGAAGTTGGATGTTGGAATTCTTCCTCTAAATCTTCTAATAAAATGGTAGATTACAAGTGTGGGGAAGTGTTTTCTAAAGTTTCCTAGAGAGAAAAACTAAAAGGAGAATTCAAACATTCAAAAAGTAATCAGAAAATAACCACCAAGAGGTATTTATAGTTGGTAATTCGCACCTCTTTGAAGGGTTTCAAGACAAGGAGTCACGGGAGTCTCAATGTTCAGAAACTGATCATTGAGACTCACGGTGTGAGTGTCAGTGTGAGTTTAATGATCAGTGTACTCACGTTGAGACTCACACCGTGAGTCTCAGCGTGAGTCCCTGATCAGAAACTCTGCTGATGACTCACGGTGTGAGTGTTAGTGTGAGTTCTTTTAGTTGACCTTCACGCCTTCGTTTTGCTCCTTTGTTCTCCGATGTGCCCTTGGGTGTTTTCCTTGTGCTTTAAATCTTCGTTTTCTCCCAAGATTAGTATCTTTTCATGCTTGCTTGCTCATTGCTCAGTCATTCCTTTCTTCCAACAAGATATGCCAAATTATGCATTGCTCCACCCTTATTTACCTAGCATTTGAGTCAAAAACAAGCATAAATGAGCACAAAGATGAGGCCATTTAATGACATATCATCTTTAGTACAGGTCAACCGGTTAAACATATTAATAACAAGTTTAACCATTAATATTATGGTGTTAACTGTTTATAGGGATTCGTGTACACAAACTCGTTTATAACCTGCTAAGAACATATTGTTATTTACGTATTTAATATAAAAGGAAAGTTAAAATCTAAACAACCCTAAAGATTGCAAGGTGGACCAAGTCTATGCTCACAATTTTAGAACTCTATGTTCACAAATTTTGAACTCTATGTTCACAATTTTTAAACTCTATATTCATAATTTTTGAATTCTATATTCACAATTACAGAACTCTATATTCACAATTTCAGAACCCTATGTTCACAATTTCATAACTCTGGTATAACACAATTTTTGAATCTGATCTATATAACAAAATTGTGAATATAGAGTTCAAAAATTGTAAATATTGAGTAATGTAATTTTTATATTGAGATCTAAAATTGTGAATATAGAGTTTTAAAATTGTGAACATAGAGTTCTAAATTTGTGAACATAGAATTTTAAAATTGTGAACATGGACCCAAATCCATAGCATAATTTGCCACTTTGGTGGAGATGAGCATCCCTACCAATGGTTATTTAGGGGTTTTTGGAATAGTGTAAGGTGAGGTAGAAGAAAGAGAAAATGGAGAGAGAATGGGAATGCCTCTCCTGAAAAAGGGTGTTTGGAACACTGCAAATAGAATGGGAATGATCGCTGCACAGGCCTGCTGGGCGCATCAGACGCGTTTGACATACTTGTTTTTTACGGAGTATTTTTTTTTTTTAAAAATTAAATTTGTTTTATTTTTTTTCCATCTTCTCCTATTTTCTCTCTCCTAATCACACCTTCAAAAATTTTTCAAAAACCGCAAAAAGTAAGGATTCTCTAATAACTTACTATACTTTGATGGTTTTCAAGGATTATTATCCCTCTATGAAGCCCGAATAAAATTGAACGTTCTCCAAGTAAAAAATAGTACGGAGTAACAATTTAAATCATATTTTAAACCCTACCGGGTCCAAGAAATAACCCGCAATGAACATTGGGAAACCCTAGACTATATAATGATCTAGGGTTTTGTACTAAACCTCTTCTTTCTCGCGGGGACTGCACATTACGATTGAATTTCGTTTTCTGCAGTTCTCTTTGTCAAGCCATGGCGGACAAGGCAGTCACCATACGCACGCGTAAGTTCATGACCAACAGACTCCTCGCCCGAAAGCAGTTTGTAAGTCCCAGCGTCCTCTCTGTTAATCTCTCTCTATTTGTAACTTTTGCTGTTTATTTCCCCGTATATACGTGTCATTTTTTGTCTGAAGAAGGAATGGACACTATGGAGCATCGGCACGCCTATTTCTAAGCTGTTTGTTTGAAAATTATTTTGCATTTTGGAAGTTGTTTGAATTTAAATGTCTAGAAAATGTGAGGAAACTGACTTAGTTTCAGCTAACCTTTATGATTTTGGAGGAGCCTTGGAGTGGGTTTACCTCGATTTGTAAAGTTTGGTTTCCTCTATAATGAAAGCCTGGAATAAGGCCTTTAGGCCTTTTTTTTTCTAATAGAACAGAGGCTCATTTTTAACTGAAGATATTAACTTTCAAGAGAAAATGTAGATGCACAATGCACATTGGGAAACCCTAGACACAAGAAGAATTTCTCTGCTTGTTGTGCACCATTTCCATCCGTCTGATATAATAAGAAGTATTAATTTTTTTTGTTGTTATTAACGAGTTTAAATGTATTGCCTTTTTATTCTTCGATATGGATGCAGGTTATTGATGTTCTTCATCCTGGAAGGGCTAATGTCTCCAAGGTGATCTTTGTTAATCCTTCATCGAATCAATTGATTATGTTGAATTTTTGCATTTTTGGTTCTGGATTGTTTTTTGGAATGAATCTCATGTGTCATTGTATTGATTTTGTCTAGGCTGAGTTGAAGGAGAAGCTAGCTAGAATGTATGAAGTGAAGGACCCCAATTCCATATTTGTTTTCAAGTTCCGGACTCATTTTGGTGGTGGCAAATCCACTGGATTTGGTTTGATATATGACTCAGTTGAAAATGCAAAGAAGTTTGAGCCTAAGTACAGACTCATCAGGGTAAGTCAACACTGTATTTTTGCCTTTCTATGAGGATTAACTGTAGTCTCTGCAGGATTGATTTATTTTCATGTGGAATTTGATCTCTGAAGTTGTCAAGAAGTACTTTGTTCTAGTCTTAAAAGAATTATTTACAACATAAGTCCTTTGGGACGGCAGTGAATCATTTATGAATTAATTCAGGTTTAGTATTGATCAAAGTTCATTAGTAATTTGATCAATTTTTAGTGGTAAGCTGAAGTTCATGTTAAAGAGTTTTAATTTGATTTAGCCTTGGGCCATATAAGAGCTAAAATAGGGCTCCACACATCAAAAGACTTGTTAGCAAGGCATCTTTATGTACTAAGGAAAATCCAACGCAAAGCATTCTTGATGAGAATGTATTAAATGTTGAAATTTTTGTATTTTTATTCTTGATAATTGGTACACAAATTAGCTCAATATCATGGCCCTGCTTACGTAGAGTGGGAAACCTAATACATAGGATTCACAAAGAAAATGTTTGAACTGTTCAAGTTTTTCTGATACCTAACTGAGATAGAGAGGTGTGACATTATCTTGTTGCTTTAAATAATCAAGTACATTAACAAACAAGGCGTTTGGTTGAATGTAATTGAGTTGTAATTGAATTGTAATTCAATGAAAGCCTCAATTACATTGTTTGGTTGGAGGGAATTGCAATTCCACCGAATTGCAATTCAATGCTTGTGGGAAAGGGAAAAATAGAAGAAATGACAAAAGTATCCTTGGTGATTGCCAATATTATTATTACACAAGGACATTTTAGTCTTTATACCACTTTTTTCCTTCTCATTCCCAATAATTCTATTCCTCCCTACCCAACAATCTAATTTGAATTCTTACATTATTCCTACCTTATTCTTTTCCCACCGAATTGCAATTTCTTAATATCGAACATAGGCAATCATGCTCATCATATAGTGTTTGAGTGAGTTCAGTGCTATAATCTATTGCATCTCCCATTATTAACAATTCTGATAAAGTTGTTTAGGAACTGAAATTTTATTTCTTGTAGCTACATATAGCAAATTTTGGTGTTTGTGCACAATTGTCATTGTGGATGTCCTTTTTCTTTCATTTTTACACTATTTTACTTTTCTTCTACTGCAGAATGGTCTTGACACGAAGGTTGAGAAGTCAAGAAAACAAATGAAGGAACGTAAAAACAGGGCCAAGAAGATCCGTGGTGTTAAGAAGGTATATTTAACTAATGGCAACTTGTTTTGTGGTTTATGCAAGTATGTTGTGTATTTTCTGAATGAATTGGTTTTTACTGCACTGTTTTGGTTCCTTGCAGACTAAGGCTGGAGATGCTGCCAAGGGAGGCAAAAAGAAATGAGGTTTAGGGTAGCACAATATCTGGTTCTAATCCTTTTTTGGCCTGTTTTGCTTAAGTGCAAAGTGAGTCACAATTTAACAGTGTTACCTGAATTTTTTTGACAGTTCTAGTCTAGTGTTGTAAATTTGTTTTTCTTGAGGGAACATCTTTATTAAGCTCTCCAAGAATATTTGCTTCCAGGGATGCTCTCATTTGGTAAAATCTGTTAAAATTTAGCTACACATTTTCTATGGCTGCTGGATTAGTCTTAAATTCCCAGTTGTCGTTTCCTCCTTCTCCCTAGTCCCCATCCCCCCTCTCTCCTGTCCCCGTCTTCCTCCACTTCTCGTCCCCTCATCGGCTCATCCCCCGGCCCTCTCCTTTGCATTGCCCCCGTGTCCCCGGCCCTATCCTCCCCCTCCTAACTCCTAAGTGCATCTTCTTTTTGTGGTTTTCCATCTCTTGGTGGAACTTTAGGCTTTTCTGATAAGAACTTTACAAGCTTAGTTAATTATTGTGCTCGGATTTCGTTCTTATGATCTGATCCTTTACAGTATTAATTGTGAATGTCATTGCACATTTTGCATTCCCCAGCTACTGGTAATTTTAACCTTTCTTCTCCTAAACTAAAAAGTTATCCTCAGTATATTAAGATATTTTTAAAAAGTATTCCTTTTCAAAATAAACATTTATAACTTTATTATTACTAAACGTAAGAAATTTTCATAATACATTTATTATATGCAAAAGAATAACAATATGTAATTTAGTTAATACATTAGATATAAATTTTTTAAATGTCTTGAAAGAGATCATTTATATTTTTTTTGTTTGCATGAAAAAGGAAGCTTTTGTCATTATTTAAAGGTGTGCATTATACAAATTTTACTTTTGTAATAGCTTGCAAATCATGCATGAAAAGTAAAATTATTTGTTATTAATGGGGAGCAATGTTTTCTATTGTTAAAGACTTAAGAGCATCCTCAATAGTATTACACGCACCTGTTTGGACAATTGAGAGGGTCGCTCAATTGATTAAATAGCAACAACCAAATTTAATATATATATATTTTTTATTATTTTTACCCTAGGGAGCAACTATTTTTTGTTGTGAGGCAACGACAACAACTATTAGTTTTTTTTTAGCTTGCCTATATGTGTGTGTGTTTATTTTAATTAATTTCTATTACAATTATAAATTTATAGTTCAAATAAATAAAAAAAATATTTAAAGTATAGGATAATTAAATGCTGGGTTGATAAAAAATTGAAAAAAATTTTTAAAACTAATGGGAAAAAAAAGATTTTTGTGATTAGGTGAGATTATAGATTCTAGAGTCTACAAAAAAATTGAAGAAAAACCCTCAATTAGTGAGGATGCCCTAAGTTATTGACATTTGGCAATTGAATTGCTTCTTTTGGACATTTTTTATGGCATTATGTCCAATCATTATACTATGGACCATCGTTCGTCCTGTTAGGTGGACCATTAATATATTGAATGTACATTAAATTTATTATTTGAAAGTAAATTATTTTAGTACTGAAAGTTTATTATTTAGTATACTAGTACTATCAAATAATAAATATTTAATACATAAATAATGTACTTTTAATATATTAAAAATACAATTAGGTTAATGGTTCAGATTATAATTTGTTATTTTGCCTTGTGGTTTTTATCCAAATGGTAAAGCATTATTATTTACACATACAACGGATAAGTTCAAGAACATTAGACAACCCCAATTTCATTACGAAACCCAATATCGTGTAAATATATAGGATGGATAAGTTCAAAAGAATTAGACAAAGTCACCAAATTGAACACGAAACCCAATATCGTGAAAATATATATTAAAAAAATGCTTAAATAAACTCTACAAGATAATGCATATTAAACAAAGGAATAAAGGATATATTGGTTACAAAACTAAATGCGAGAATGTAAAAATGCTATCCATCCCAATTTACCTGAAGTAGCAGGATATCATTTGGTAATAAGGTCAATTAAAAAAAAAAAAAAAAAAAAAAAAAAAACCTTCTTGGTCTCTAGATGTATGAAGTCACTGTATGGATCTGTTGGTCTCCAATGGAAGACTGACAATGTCCTAATGAACACCTTGTTTTATTTTATTTTATTTATTATTGTTTGAAATTTCAGTAGTTGGCAGCGTGCTACTTCATTTTACTTGGAGTGAATTGCAAAGTTTTTTTTTTTTTGAAATAAAATTGCAAAGTTTTAAAATGTCAAATGATTCTATTACAATTTTGTTTGATTTGATTAGCAATTTCACGTTTGCCCACTTTTATTTCTCAAAAAGTTAGCCCAATTAAGCCAAACTGATACATCCCAAAATAGTAGAGATTGTAGCTCCTCAATCATATGTAGCTGTCTCCGCCTTCGTGGTTCAACTGCCATTGCCACCGTGCACTCAAGTTTTGTCATTCACTGCTGTCAGCTATCATTATGTTCACATATGTGTTAGAGGATATATTGTTGTACAAAATTTTGACACATGCACCTTCCATGCAGATATAAAAAAAAAAAATTGACACATGCATTCCCTACATCTCATTTTTATGTGATTTTTTCAAAGAGCATCATTCACACTTTTTGAGATGTCAATTAGGATAGAGGGTTAAGAAAAATAAGGGATAAAAGCAAAAAAAAAAAAAAAAAGTTTGTAGAAAATCTTGAAAAGATTGAGGTTGGAGGGTTGAATTTTATCTATTTATATTAATGAAGAAAAAGTTCACAAAAATCTTATTCTGACAGAGTCTATAAAAGTTAATAACTTTTTGAATACTAGTAGACTTCTAAAGGCTATNAAATAAGGGATAAAAGCAAAAAAAAAAAAAAAAAGTTTGTAGAAAATCTTGAAAAGATTGAGGTTGGAGGGTTGAATTTTATCTATTTATATTAATGAAGAAAAAGTTCACAAAAATCTTATTCTGACAGAGTCTATAAAAGTTAATAACTTTTTGAATACTAGTAGACTTCTAAAGGCTATAAAAGTCTGAATCGAATACCAGTATACTTTTAAAGAGTTTTGAAAAGTCTGTATACCCCTTTTGAAAAGTCTGGATACAATATTGGTAGACTTTTAAAGAGTCTTTAATTTAAAACTCTAAATTGAGGGTGTGTTTGGTTGACAAGTTTAGCTATCAAGAATGGGTATCAAAGTAATTGTTATTGTTTGGTTGGCAAGTGTTTAGAACACTACTATGAGTTTTGATTACCTCCTTAATTGCAAAACACATTCCCTAATAAAATAAGGGTTTCAATGTTTCATCCCCTCCCTCCTCAACCGCTTCCCCAATTATTAATAATCATTCTCATTCTACCCTACTACCAAACATGCAAAATACTTTCACCAAAATCCATTACCATTACCAAGTATTTGATACCCATTTCGATTCTGATTCCCATGTGTGAACCAAACACACTATGAATACAACCAAACTTTTAAAGTTGATAAAAGTCTTTAATAAAAGTCTATAAAAGTAATGATTGAATACGTACGCCCCCTTAAGAAAATGGGATGAAGAAGATGACGATGATAATGGTCCTGCGTCTGGGTGAGGATCTGAGGATGATGATGGTCCTGCATGCGTCTGAGTGAGAAATGGAAGAGAAACCTATGCACACTCTGGAAGAAAAGAAAACCAAGGAAAATAAAGGAAAATAATAAGTATTGCCATGTAATCATCCATATCAGCAATCAATTGGAAGAAAAGGTTTGGAATCGGCTATCAGGTAAAATTGAAGGTATTTGGGACGTTCAGTGGAGTAATTGCACGTTTTTTTAGTTCAATGGTCTGATTTCACTTTTGCGTTACGTTCAGTGGTCTGATTGCACTTTCGCGTTAGTTCAGTGGCTAATTTGGCCCTTATTCCTTCCAAAAATACTCTTAAAAACCTTTCATATAAATCCAAGCTTCTTTTAAGCACCTACTATTATTTTGTCAGGGAATGGCTATTTCATTGTTTGGTTCAGGTTTAATTTTATAGCATTAAATAAAATTCCATGAAATGAGTTATTCCCTTTGCAATGAGAATAGTCATTCTCAAGGCTTCCATTGGCATTAGCTATTTCTAGTCCATTCAAAATAACAACTTTTTATTATTCCAACAATACCTTTAAAAACCATCATATAAATCAAGCTTCTTTTCAACTCCTACTATTAATTTCTCAGATTCACATCATCACTACTGTACGATAATATGTTTATATATATATATATATATATATATATATATATTTATTTATTTATTTATTTTACAGTTGGGCACACACATATACAAATGTAGTACACGAACAGAAGAAACCTAGTTTATGTACATTATATTGTTTTGTTCTTCGGTAGTATTGTTTTATTTTTTTGATCTTTTTTTTTATTTTTTTATTTTTATAAATGGTTTTGAAAGAATACAATAATTTTAATATGTTTTGTATTTTATTATTTTATGGTGGGTGAGTATGTATATATTTGTATGTGTTTTATTTTGATTAAGGATATTTTAGTTATTTAAATGTAATTCATTTTCTATTTTCAGATCGAATCAAATAGAAGAATATGAACTCCCGAAGCTGAAATAACCTCTGTAATTCACCTACTTTCAAGTTTATATGAATGTATTTTTATTTTAAATTTTTTTAAAGCCACATCAGCTTGAAATTTGAAAGCTATCAAAGTTGACTTTTATATTCTTATTTATTTATTTATTATATTATAATATGATTTCAAAGTGGTATCACTTTTGAAAGTATGAGAGTATTGATGGATGTAGAGAAAATATTGAATGAATTATAAATTTAGTGATGTGGAGGTAAGACATACTTTTAAAGGTGAGAGAATATTTCAAGGATAAAGATAGCTTTATAATTCAATGCTATAGTTCTTATTAAAGGCATAAGGCAATTAAATGAATAACTTAGAAAATATATAAAATGAAATAAAAATACAAAATTAAATTGTCAAATTTACAATTTTGCCTCCTGAGCATCTCCAACCCTCTGCACAAAATTTTACACCAAAAGAAATATTTTCAGCATATTCTTATACCAAAATTTTTCTATCTCCAACCCATTTACACCAAATTTTATTCCTACACTACAATAATTTATATGTCAAGTACCTTGTGCTCAGATGACATGTAATGACTCTCCCATATGAGAGGTCATGAGATCGCGATATTGACTCTTTGTGCTTCAATAGGCTGAGAAAATATTGGTGAACAGGCCCTACAAATAGGGTCAGTTGTATTCACACATAAATATAACATATAGTTGTAATTTACTTTTCAATTAATATATATTCAGCCGGCGTCCAAGAGAGCCACCGTGGGTGCAGTCCTCTACTCGCTGGAAGGTTTATTTCTAGCTGCTCGCAGTGGGCCTTTGTTAGACTGCTATTCCCCGCTTATGGCTGAATCTATGGCTTGCAAGAAGGTGCTGTCTTGGATCAAGGATCGTGGAATTCCTTCTGTGGACCTCTACACCGACTGTTCCAATTTCAGAGCATGTTAGCCTCGGATCAAATCAATATCTTTTCTTATGTTGCTTTCTCTATTGATGCTTCTAGGGCTATTATGTCATCGTTTAATTCTTGTTTAGTTAATTTAGTTTCTATAACAGCTAATTGAGCTGCTCATACTCTTGCTACTGCGGTGGGCTAACACATTGTACTGGGATTCTATCCCACCAGACTCTATTTCAGCTTTGCTATAATCTACCGTACTACAGGTGGTTTTCAAAAAAAAAAATTCAATATTAGTCTTGTTTTAATCGTCATGATAAGATCTTTCAAGTGATATAATTTATTTTTAATAACATACAATTTATGTTTAAATATTTAACAAAATAGGTAACTATATAAAAACAAAAAGGATACCAAAAAAATTATCAGTGACAGGGTAATTGGGTATCCGACCCGGAACTATTGGCAGCACCCAAGACACCTCACCCCTCAGCATCAATGCTCAACGGTTCAACTCCTCAGCATTGATGGCCAACGTTCAGCTCCTCAGCATTGATGACAGACGTTCAGCTCCTCAGCATTCAACACCTCAGGTACTGATGTCCAACGATCAACTCTTCATGAATGCTCCATTACTGAGCTGAAGGGAATAAAAAGGCTCACAACCACATAGTGAAGGGGGGACACTTCTTACACTTCTTGCTAGACAATACATATCTCTTGTACACTGAGCACTACGCTCAACATTGTATTCAGATACTCAATAATACTCAGATTACATTTATTACCGTCATTGGTGCTCTCATTGAGAGCCGAGATCAGATCTCAGGCTAAAATCACAAAATCAAAAAACCACTCAGTTCATCTCATCGCTATCAATGGTATCTGGATCCAGCAGCTCGCGCACACCTAGTCAGGTGAACAAGGGTCACCCCTCGGGTGATCTTCGTGAGCAGCTCAACAGTAACCATGGAGGTGACCTTCGCAGCCAACTCAACAACAACAACCGCAGTGAAGGTGACCTCCGTACCCAACTCAACGACAACCATGGTGGTGGCCGTACTCCCCTCCCAGCAACTGCTGCTCCCGCCCAGGTGGTGGACCTTCAGGCAGTAGCGCAGGTCATCCAACAGGCGGCGGCGACGATGGCCCAACTAGTCGCAGAAATGCAAGGCCAGATCTTACCGCCACCACCCCCTCTGGAGGGAGAAGTGCAATCTCCGAGGCAAAACAGAACTCAGGGGGTGCAAGGATCCTCCAATAGAGGTCCCCGTGCCCAAGCAGGAAAGACAGTAACCAAACGACCATCCGGAGAAAGGATGGGCGAATCTGGTGGATTGGCTCCGCGTCACTCCACTAGACACAAAACACCATAGGAAGGCCTGGTGGAAAGACTCCAAAGGCAGATAGATGATTTGGAAAAGAAAGTAGAAGCAAGAGAACACTCACCAGAACCGGAGGTAAGAATGGCCGCTCCATTCTCTCCTGACATAATGGAAGTTCCTCTTCCAAAAGACTTTCAACTACCCACCATCAAGGCCTACACTGGCACTTCAGATCCGCGTACCCATATGACAAGATACAAGGCAGCCATGGTCATGATTGGGGCAAGCGATGCCATAATGTGCAGAGCGTTCTTGTCCACTTTGGACGGGACTGCTCAAGATTGGTTTAACACAATCCCAGACGGATCAGTTCAGACTTTTGCAGAGCTATCCAAAAGTTTCTTGTCTTATTTCTCAGGGAGTATACAACATAAGAAACCATTCTCACATCTCGGGGGGGTAAAACAGGATAAGGGAGAAAGCCTGCGAGACTTCTTAAGCAAATGGAAAAAAGAAGTCAACAACGTATATGACTTCGATTCGAAGGCAGCAATTCCCATCTTCATCCAAGCACTGAGGTCAGGCGATTTCCACAAACAACTGAACACCCACCACCCACGCTCTTATGAAGAACTCATGAGAACGGCCAACCAGTACGCAGACGCAGAAGAGGCTGACAGGAGAAAGAAGGATGAGGAGGAAGGACGAAAGAGTGAGCGACCTGATAAAACAGGTCCGCCCAGCCAGACACCACGACCAAACCAACCACCCTCAACGAAGGGAAGAGATGAGCATTCTCGTCTCGCCCCACCGCGGCACTTAACACCGCTTACTCACCCGGTTAGCGTGATTCTAAGTCACGCTGAGGAAATGGGAATGGTGCATTTTCCCTCAGCACCAGCATTTGTTGAGTGTCCGGGACAGTACCAGCATCAACAAAGCCTACCCGACAATGTGTGGCGAAAGAAAGAAGATCTTGAGCCTTCAGCTTCCAACACCAAGAAAAGGAGGTGCGACCTGGGCGAGAAAGCAAGAAACAGTGAGCTAGACGAAAAGTCCGTGCAACGCAAAAAACATGTAATTCGCTAATGGTCGGTCAAAATCTGTGAAGAAATAGAGAATTTCTGTCACAGAAGCAATGGAGGAAGAACTCCAAGTTGGCCGAAGTCAGTCCTCGGCCAAGTTTTTGGCCAAGTTTGGCCGAGGTCAGTCCTCGTCCAAAATTTAAAAAAAAAAAAAACAATAATAATAATATAATTGGCCGAGGTCAGTCCTCGGCCAACACTTGGTCGAGGCTTGACCTCGGCCAACACTTGGTTTGAAGTCGACCACCTCATCAAGTGGCTCCTCAAGTGGTGTCACCTCATCAAGTGGCGCTGCTCCTCATCAAGTAAAAAACTCTATTTCCCTTAGGGCCGGCATGAGATCCGGTCTCGCTAGCTACCTGACGGGAGAGTGTTTTCCTGGGTCAAGCCAGATGCTTGATTTCAAAAACACCACACTCTAGTCCCTTAGGGCTGGCACGAGATCCGATCTCGCTAGCTACCTGACGGGAGAGCAGACCTTTGATCGAAGCATACGGCTGGTCGAAGTAAGCTCGCGCACAGAACGTCAAACAAAAACAAAAACAAACAAACAAACAAACAAAAAAAAAACAAACAAAACAAAAACCACCAAAAAACAAAAAGAAAAAGAAAAAGAAACAAAAAAAAATTAAAAAAAAATTTGGCCGAAGTCACGCTTCGGCCAATTTGGCCGAGGCGTGACCTCAGCCAATTAATTTTGACCGAGGTCTGACTTCGGCCAAAATTTGGCCAAGGCCTGACCTTGGCCACTACGGTTCGAAAAAAAAAAAAAACAGTCTTATGCAGATCATTACTCCCAAACCACCTCAATTACTCTCGTTGGCTAGGGAGTGGGGGGACTGGTGACAGGGTAATTGGGTATCCGACCCGGAACTATTGGCAGCACCCAAGACACCTCACCCCTCAGCATCAATGCTCAACGGTTCAACTCCTCAGCATTGATGGCCAACGTTCAGCTCCTCAGCATTGATGACAGACGTTCAGCTCCTCAGCATTCAACACCTCAGGTACTGATGTCCAACGATCAACTCTTCATGAATGCTCCATTACTGAGCTGAAGGGAATAAAAAGGTTCACAACCACATAGTGAAAGGGGGACACTTCTTACACTTCTTGCTAGACAATACATATCTCTTGTACACTGAGCACTACGCTCAACATTGTATTCAGATACTCAATAATACTCAGATTACATTTATTACCGTCAATCAGAAAAAGACCAAGGCCAAAATAGTGAAAATAAGATTATCAAAGTTTTGTTGTTCATGAACAGTGTGCCAAATACGGTGCAGTACTATTCCTCCACGACAAAACTTTTGCTATTTTGGCACAATATTGTTCATCCACGACTGTTTTGACGTGTTAGTTGGAGGCAATTTGTGTCAATTTTTTTTGCTGATATGCTATTTTTCAGTGTTGGTTGGTGATAGTCTAAGATTTCTTACTACCCTTCTTCTCACTTTCAAATCTGATGAGAACATCCATTCCTCAATGGAAGAAGCCAATGGTAGGATTTCTTGAATTCCCCAGTATACTGTGCTTTCAAGTTTTCACTGTTCAAAACTCAAAAGGGTGTGTTGACATTTTTTTTGCTATCCTGTTGACTGTTTGGACCTATCACTTTTTCGTCTTGCATCATTTTTGTAGTTTTCTTCACCTTTTTTTTTTTTTTTTTTAATCTTCCTAGAATTTCAAAGATTGGGATTTTAGGCATACCCTTTTGGGGCTTCCGGGGCTTGATCTGCTTGTTGGGTTTTGTGATTGTGCTACTGATTCAGTTTTCTTGTAGCATGGTTGAAAAAATCGCTAGGCGCTTCCGAACACCTAGGACGCTTAGGCAGGGATTAATCGGCCCCTAAGCGTCAGTATATTTCTTTTATTTTAATTTTTGTATTTTAAAAATTTATTGAAGTATTCTTAATTTTTAAAAGAAATAATTATAAAGTATATAATATTTAATACTAAAATATTAAATATTAACCTAAAAAAATATAGAGTTCGTACAATTTAGTGTTATTTCGTTCAAAACAATGTTGTTTTGAGTTAAATAACCCATTTAAAAAAACAATAGTTAATTGGCCGACTAGTCGGTGCCTAGGAGACCTAGGCGGCCTAGGCGGTCGCCTAGCCGGCCAGCCGCCTAGACCACCATTTAAGGTGGTACATTAGGCGGTCAAGCGGCGGTCCCTAACGCCTAGGCGGGATTAATCGGTGCCTAGTGGAATTTTTCAACACTTGTCTTGTAGTGAGGTTAGAGTATTGAATTAATCAGAGATTATGTTCCCAGTTAATATTGAATATAATTACTCCGTGAATTATTGCAGTACTATATTTAGTTTTGAATTATTGTTCACGTGCACTATAAAGCTTGACTACACAGGATTCATAGTTGCTTTTAACTTCCTGCTAAAAAAATTGGATCTTTGTGTAATTGAGTAATGTATAGCCATAAAACAAATTGGGTTGTGCTTGTTGTGATCGAAATACTAAAATCTGGGGGCAAAGACTGAAATGGCACTGCATGAAATCTAATTGACAAAAATGGGAACGGAAAAAATAATTGACAACAATAAGAAATACGTCAAACTCAATTCCCACTTGAGTTTGGACCCAGTATTACGAAAAAAATACAAAATGCATTTTTGACATCAAACCCATGTTCCAAGTGAGTTTTTCCTATTTGTTGTCAATTCTTTATTCCGTTCCCATTTTTGTCAATTGCATGCAGTGCCATTTCAGTCTTTGCCCCCTAAAATCTGCTCTCTGCTTATTGTGTAGAAAGCTATATTGATATGTAATGTATAATGTTATTTTCATCATAGTGCGACATATGCATTCTACAGTATCACATTCACTATGCTTCATTCACAAGTTGGCCATTCGAATTTACCTTATATCTCACTCTTAGATACACATATGTGTAAAGATGGCTGCCCTCTTAGCTTTGTTCTTCTAAGGAAAAGATAAAAAAAAAGTCTGTTTTCAAAGAAATGGTATACCATAGTTTTTTTACAAATGCATTACATGAAGAATTCAGTAACTTTTTTTGTGTTGGTTATTTCTACCAGCTGTACAGGATAGAGATCACAAATTTTTGAGAAGAGCAGTTGAAGAAGCTTATAAAGCCGTAGAATGTGGTCACGGAGGCCCATTTGGTGCTGTTGTTGTTTGCAACGATGAAGTTGTTGTTAGCTGCCACAACATGGTATTTAACAACACTGACCCTACTGCTCATGCAGAGGTCACAGCTATAAGAGAGGTTATTATTTCATATATCATATCAGCCTTCTCCCTTCCATTCATATATATATATATATATATATATATATATATATATATATATATATATATATATATATATATAATGTCTTAATGTCTTCCATTCCTTCTTTTTTTTTTAGTACTACTTACCCTATTACAATGCAGTATATGTTCATAATTACTTTCTCAACCTAATGAAGCGCAAAGATCCACTGAGTTAGGCTCGAATCCACTCCCTTTCATATGGGAGTGCAGCTGGGTGCCACCAGACCACAAGTTCTTGGCTACATACCTTCTATTCTATCATCATTTACTGATTTCTGCAGGCATGTAAAAAGCTCAACCGCGTTAACCTATCAGACTGCGAAATATATGCGTCTTGTGAGCCATGTCCAATGTGCTTTTCTGCTATCCAGTTCTCGCAAATGAAGGTGACCATTTTTCCTGTTGTTTCTTCAACTAAAACCATGACTGCCTATGTTTATGCATTTCCTGATTTCATCCATTATTTGGTATTGTGGTGCAGAGGCTCGTTTACGGAGCCAAAGCAGAAGCTGCCATTGCCATTGGATTTGGATCTGATAGAATTATTGCAGNTATATATGTAATGTCTTAATGTCTTCCATTCCTTCTTTTTTTTTTAGTACTACTTACCCTATTACAATGCAGTATATGTTCATAATTACTTTCTCAACCTAATGAAGCGCAAAGATCCACTGAGTTAGGCTCGAATCCACTCCCTTTCATATGGGAGTGCAGCTGGGTGCCACCAGACCACAAGTTCTTGGCTACATACCTTCTATTCTATCATCATTTACTGATTTCTGCAGGCATGTAAAAAGCTCAACCGCGTTAACCTATCAGACTGCGAAATATATGCGTCTTGTGAGCCATGTCCAATGTGCTTTTCTGCTATCCAGTTCTCGCAAATGAAGGTGACCATTTTTCCTGTTGTTTCTTCAACTAAAACCATGACTGCCTATGTTTATGCATTTCCTGATTTCATCCATTATTTGGTATTGTGGTGCAGAGGCTCGTTTACGGAGCCAAAGCAGAAGCTGCCATTGCCATTGGATTTGGATCTGATAGAATTATTGCAGATGCTCTAAGAGGTACTACTTTCTATCAGAAGGCTAACTTGGAGATAAAGAGAGCTGATGGTAATGAGGCCATTATTGCTGAACAGGTGTTTGAGAATACAAAAGATAAGTTTCCTATTCATTCAAAGTGAATGAACATTGGAATTTGTTTGTGGAAATGTAATATTTGTGAAGTTTGGATCAGGATACTGTGTTTTCTTTCATTAACTAATGTAATGAAATAATATATTGGGTGTACTCTTGCGGGTTGCATGACATGTTTGATTAAATAAATTGGCTAGGAATGTGCTTGTTGTTCGTATCTCTATTGTTAATTCTAAATCTATATTAGTACTCAATGGAAGTGTCTTAAATCCTTTTACGAGTTCCTTAACTCCAAAAATTGTAGAAGTTCTTGTTCGTGCTAAAATTGAATGAGATTGCGGAATTAGTTAATAAGAGTTAGAGATGACCGTAGTTCAATTCCAGTTCCGAACCGTCAGATCACAATTCTGGGGAATGATAAATTGGAAATGACAATTCCACTTTATACTGCCAATTCTAACCTCTCTTTTTTTTTTTCTACATTTTTTATGAGTTAATTTCATTTTTGGTCCTAGATTTATAGGTGGCAGTCCACTTTTAGTCTTTTTTTTCAAGAACATCCACTTTTAGTCCTAGTATTATTGTAGCGTGACCATTTTTGGTTCTCTATTAACAAAACAGTTTAAATGTCGTTAAATAATACAATGACATTTTAGTCTTCAATTATGAATTTTTTTTTAAAAATAAACATAAAAAATATAGAGGGTCAACTTACTTTATATAAAACAGATCAAAATGTCATTGTATTTAACAACATTTTAATGATTTTGTTGACGGAAGACCAAAAATAGTCATGCCACAATAATACTATGACTAAATAAGGATGTTTTAATAAAAAGGGACTAAACGTGAACTATCATCTATAAATTTAGGACAAAAAATGTAATTAACTCCAATTTTTTATCTTTAGATCTTTTTTTTTTTATTTTTTCCTTCTCTGTTTAGAACCGGAATCGATCGGCTTCGAACTGAAACCTTTTTAGGTTCCGATTTAGTTTCTACCATGCCTAATAATAAAGGTTTTTTCTATTCTTTGACTTTTTGTTTTCATTATTTCCTTTTAAAGTCTTAATTTTTTTTTTGTCACTTTTCATTTGTAGAGTTGACCAATGGAATCGGGAGTGGTGAACCTGGTTTTTTCCCTCTCTAATTGCTGTAAATTTAATTTTGCAATCTTAGTAACACATTTTTAATTACCTAATTTTGATTTTTAGGCTAATATTGTACGATAGTGACTCGGCAACATTTTAAATGTTGTTATCATTGCAATACTCAAAAGTCAAAAACTCAAAATTGATGTACTATACATACATTTATAATAACCATTATGCTTTTTGTTTTTGCCTTGATTCCATAAATATTGAGTAATTGGTAAATGGTAATCTAGTACCTTGGTGTATCTTACTTTCTTTATTTTTGGGTTTCTTTCCATATTTCTTAAATTCTTACTTGAGAATCGAAGTTGTTTATAGTGATGCTTCCACCAAGTGTCCAAATAAATGGAATTGGGTTATGTTCCTTGTGTAGTTTGATATTGCTACTAGAACTCATATAACATTTTACCCGCAATGCTTACCTTAATATATATAAACATGTGCGTAGCGTTATACAACCATAACTCACTAGCAAAGTATACATATATACAAACAGTAGAATTATAGCATTTGTTAATGGCGCATTTGTTCATCCTTGCAAACGAGCTTACATCGATGCAAACCTCCAGTGCCATCAAACCCAGGTGTGTGCGAACATATTTAGTGCCAGACCGCAATGTTAGCAACAGTATAAAGTGTCGCGAATGTGTGTTTCACGACAAGGAGGTAAGCCTGATAATGTTTTTTGTATATTATGTTTAGATTAAGTTTAGCTAATGTTTCTGGTATTCTCACCGCACTGCGTAGGAATAAAAATAAAATCTTGCAAAGCCCTGTTGTTTATTTACTGATTGTTTCTAATTTATTCTAATGGTTTTCTACTTGGTCATTCTGTTTGTTTTCTAATTGTTTATTTTAATCTTTATTGTAATAGTGTTAATCTAAATAAAAGTAGCATACGCAAAATGCATAATGTGCACAAAGTGTAATCCTGAAAGGTTTTTAATTTTTTAAAATCATGGTTTTAAGATTTTGAATGCCCAGAACTAATAATGAATGTAAACCCTAATTGTTTTCTAATATAACATTTAAAAACCATTCAGATTCTAAACAATTCAGTCTTACCAGTACAGATAAGGGTATTAAAAAAAAACCAGTACAGATAAGGGTATAATTATTTTTTGGACTGTATTATAATATTAAGATTTAATTATTATATAAATCATTAATCATATCATATCATATAATAATAAAAGACATTTACTGGTAAGGTTTTATTTACAATAATAAAAAGACATTTACTGACAGAATGCATTTCACATATAAAATCAATTATAATAAACATTTAAAAATTGTAAAAAACACTTACCTGAGATCCTATTTTACCACTTTTATAATCCCATTGATGCTTTCTACTCAAAAAAACCAGTCTTTGGGCACAAACATGTATAAGTAGCCACATCTAGAGTAAGTAATCCTACTGATTTGTAATGAGTTAGATATTAATAATTTGTAAATTTAATTTTTTACTCATTGCACTTTACTGTTTTACTCATTTGTTGTTTAGAAGAAATATAACCACAACCATACAATTGACATGTGTATATTAATATAATTTGTAAATTTAATCTTTAATATTAATACTTTGTTATTTTATTATTATTGACCCTGTTACATTTAGTAAATGTCCATATACTATCTCAACCTACTGAAGGTCTAACAAAGTCAACATTGCACCCACTGAGGCTCGAACCCATGACCTTCCACTTAAAAGAATCACTTCATGCCGTTTGACCACAGGGCCTTTGGCAAACAAAACAAAAAATATATATATATTATTTATGTAAGTTAATCTTATTTTAATCGCCTTGATGAGATCTTTAATATTATTTATGAAATAATATATAATTTATGTTTAAATATTTAACAAAATATGTAACTCAAAAGTATGTAACTATATAAAAACAAAAAGGATACAAAAGAAATTATCAAAAAAGTCAAGTACAAAACAGTGAAGAAAAATATTAGCAGATATGGCGTTCACCACTTCACCCACGACAAAACTTTTGCTGTTTTGGCGTGTTCGCGTCAATTGTTTTGCCGTTACGCCATTTTTTTCAGTGTTGGTTGGAGATAAGATTTTTTTTTTTTTATCTCTGAGAACAACTGGACTGATCACATGAATGAAATTTAAGAGCAAAGCAAAGATTTTTATCTCTTTCAAATCTGAGAACATCCATTCGTCAATGGAAGAAGCCAATGGTAGGATTTCTTGAATTCCCCAGTATACTGTGCTTTCAAGTTTTCACTGTTCAAAACTCAAAAGGGTGTGTTGAAATTTCTGTTGCTATCCTGTTGACTGTTTGGACCTATCACTTTTTCGTGTTGCATCATTTTTGTAGTTTTCTTCACCTTTTTCTTTTTTTAATCTTCCAAGAATTTCAAAGATTGGGATTTTAGGCATACCCTTTTGGGCCTTCTGGGGCTTGATCTGCTTGCTGGGTTTTGTGATTGTGCTACTGATTCAGTGTTCTTGTAGTGAGGTTGAGTTTGATTTATGATATGAAAATTTTAAAATGGGCATCTTCCTCTGAACACCCGGTTCAGTGTTAAATTAATCAGAGATTACCCAGTTTAATATTGAATTACAATTACTCCGTGAATAATTGCAGTACTATATTTGGTTCTGAATTACTATTCATATGCACAATAAATCTTGACTACATAGTTGCTTTTAACTTCCTGCTAAAAAAATTGGATCTTTGTGTAATTTACTAATGTATAGCCATAAAACAAATTGGGTTGTGCTTGTTGTGAGATACTAAAATCTGCTCTCTGCTTATTGTGTAGAAAACTATATTGATATGTGATGTATAACGTTATTATCATCATAGTGCAATAAAAGAATAATATTCCTGACATATTCACTAAGTGTTAGTGTGCTACTGCAACTTTCCTTCATTAGATTTACTCCTTTCTTTGTTTGATTTTCATCATCACTTTAATCTCTCCCTCTTTTGGTCAGTTGTTGAAGCCAAGGATGGAACTACCTCAGTTGCCACCGCATTTGCAGGCAACCAGGAAGGTAACCTGAAGGCCTCATTTCTAGTTACTTTTTCCTTTTCCAATTAGTGTTCACTTCTTATTACTTATCATTTGTCGAGAAGTAATTGGAGTCATTCTAATGCTAGTGGTTATATAAATACATCTTCATATTTGACACTGCAGATTTCTTTTTTTGTTTCATGGCTTCAATGTCGATATGGCATCTAGACATGCATAACAAGTTGGCCATTCTAATTTACCTGAGATCTCACTCTTAGATAGACATATGTGTAAAGATGGCTGTCCTCTTTGCTTTGTTCTTTTAAGGAAAAGATAAAAAGTCTGTTTTCTAAGAAATGTTATGCCATAGTTTTTTTAAAAATGCATTACATGAAGAATTCAGTAACTTTTTTTTTTCTCTGTTGGTTATTTCTACCAGCTGTACAGGATAGAGATGAAATTTTTTTGAGAAGAGCAGTTGATGAAGCTTATAAAGCTGCAGAATGTGGTGAAGGAGCCCCATTTGGTGCTGTTATTGTTTGCAACGATGAAGTTGTTGTTAGCTGCCACAACATGATGTATAACAACACTGACCCTACTGCTCATGCCGAGGTGACAGCTATAAGAGAGGTTTGATATATCAGCGTTCCCTTCCATTTCTATGTATGTAATGTCTTACCTTCTACTAGTATTTCACCGTTTACTGATTTCAGGCATGTAAAAAGCTGAACCGCATTAAGCTATCAGACTGCGAAATATATGCGTCGTGTGAGCCATGCCCAATGTGCTTTTCTGCTATCCAGCTCTCGAAAATGAAGGTTACCATTTTTCCTGCTGTTTCTTCAACTAAAATCATGACTGCCCGTGTTTATGCATTTCCTGATTTCATCCATTATTTGGTATTGTGGTGCAGAGGCTCGTTTACGGAGCCAAAGCAGAAGCTGCCATGGCCGTTGGATTTGGATCTATTGCAGATGCTCTAAGAGGTACTGGTTTCTATCAGAAGGCTAACTTGGAGATAAAGAGAGTTGATGGTAATGAGGCCATTATTGCTGAACAAGTGTTTGAGAATACAAAAGCTAAGTTTCCTATTCATTCAAAGTAAATGAACATTGGAATTTGTTTGTGGAAATGTAATATTTGTGAAAGTGTGGATCAGGATACTGTGTTTTCTTTCATTAACTAATATAATGAAATAATATTGGGTGTACTATTGCGGTTTACATGACATGTTTGATTAAATAAATTAGAATAAATTGGTTAGGAATGTGCTTGATGTTCCTATTTCTATTGTGGATCTAAATCTATATTTAGTACCCAATGGAAGAGTCTTAATTCCTTTTACAAGTTTCTTAACTCCAAAAATTGTAGAAGCTCTTATTCGTGTCCAGGATTGGATGAGGTTGTCAAATTAGTCAATCACAATTAGGGATGATCGCGGTTTAATTTTAGTTCTGAACCGCCGGATCATGATTCTGAGAAATGATAAATTGGAATGGGGAGTTCCGATTTAAACTTTTTTAGGTACATTTTTAGCCTTTAAGTCCTTTTTTTTCCCTCTCTGTTCAGAATCGAACCGAGCGGCTTTGAACTGAAACCTATTTGGTTCCAGTTTGATTTCTACCATGCCTGATATTAAAGGGTTTTTCTATCCTTTTACTTTCTGTTTTCATTATTTCCTTTTATTTTTAATTTTTTTTTTTAACTTTTCATTTGTAGAGTTGACCAATGGAATTGAGAGTGGTAATCCTGGTTCTTGCCTTTCTCTAATTGTTGTAAATTTAATTCTTTTAATCTTAGTAACACATTTTTTTAATTACCTAATTTTGGTTTTTTAGGCTAATATTGTAGGAAAGTGACTTGCCAACATTTTAAATGTTGTCATTGCAATACTCAAAAAGCAAAAACTCAAAATTGATGTACCATACATGCATAGCAATCATTATCCTTTTTTGCTTTTGCCTTGATTCCATAAGAGCATTCCCATTAGTTGATTTTTGTTGTTTTTTGTGGGATTAAATGTGAGGTGAAAGAGAGAGAAAATTTGAGATTCTTGCTGGAGGACTTGGTTTTTATCTCCACAGTGGGTCCCACCAAAGATGAAAAAAGCCCTACTAGTGCCCGTGAGGCGCACTAGAAACGCGTAGCCAGGCACATGCACTCCACACGCCTATTGGGAGGGTTAACCATATTTTTTTTTGTCTCACAACTCTTTTTCCTTGTTTTTTTCCCTCCATCCTTCTCAACTATGTGCCTCTTAAAAATTTGTGAAAAAAACTATAATAATGTGGTTGCTCTAAATCTTGAGTTATTGGTAAATGGTAATCTAGTATCTCTCTTTGTACCTTACTCTCTTTATTTTTGTGTCTCATTCTATATTTCTTAAATTCTTGAGAATTGAAGTTGTCTATGGTGGGCTTCCACCAAGTGTCTAAATCAATGGAATTGGGTTATATTCCTCATGTAGTTTGGTATTGCTACTAAAACTCATATAGCAATTTGTCTGCAATCCTTAACTATAATATGAAAAAAAAAATTCTGAGCCAATTTATTTAACTATCTATTCTAGACATTTAAAATTTTCCATTTTTACTTAGCCTTATAGCTTTAATAATGTATTTAACTTTTGGCTCGGGAAGCCAGGGATCGCCTCGTCAAGCACATTGGATGTGCAAACAATTCCGGGAAATGGGTTAAGTGGTTACCGTCAGAGGAGGGTTGCGCTAAACTTAACACTGATGGGGAGATGGATTCCAGGATACACTATCAAAATTGGGATCACAAATAGCTTCTCAGCCAAGTTGTGAGGCCTAAGGGGAGAATCTACGGCTCAACTTGCGAAAAGGGTTTTTCAAGATTTGGGTTGAAATGAATTCGGTGGTTGCAGTGCCGCTCATGGATTATTAGAGGAATCATGATGAGGCAACTATCATGCTGATTAGATATTGCAAAGACTTGGTTAAAAAGTTTAGATCGATCCGTTTCTCGCATATCTACATGGAGGAAAATCAATGTGCTGATAGCCTCGCAAATTTGGGGCAATAGATGCCTTTGGAGACTCACGTGTTGAATGATGTGCCAGATAGCTTAAAAGAGCAACTCAGAGCGGATGCTCTTGGTGTTCCGAAGCCTAGGATGCTTTAACACCTCCTGAGTGGAGGTGGCTAATGTACCAAAAAAATGTACTCCCTCCGTCACATTTTATGTGTCTGGTTCGGTTAACGATGATTGACTGAAGTTATTTTTAATTTAATTTTTAATATATTAAGTTTATTATTAATATACAAAATTTATATATTTAGAAACTACACTAAAAGTACTATTAAACACAAAAATCAAAATTAAAAACAAGTAAAAAATAATAAAGAAAGAATTGGTTTAACTAATGAATAGTAAGTATGACAGATAAAATGGAACAGATGAAGTATTTAACTTTTGAAATTTGATCATAAAGAAATAGTATGATTGTATACTCAAATTATTAGAATCTAAATGTTGGAATGCTTTGTAATGAACTAATGAAAGAAGAGTATGATTGGATATTTAAATTAATGGAATGCTTTGTAGTGAACTAATGAAACAAGAGTATGATTGGATATTTAAATTATTGGAATCTAAATGTTGGAATGCTTTGTAATGAACTAATGAAAGAAGAGTATGATTGAATATTTATTGGAATCTAGATGTTGGAATGCTTTGTAATTAACTCATGAAAGAAGAGTATGATTGGACAGTCCTTATACTGTGGACGATGGTCCACAATGCATTGTGGACCATGGGTCATGGTTGATACTGCAGTTGTGTTAAAAGGATATTGTAGTTGTGTTGAAAGGATAATGCAATTGTGTTAAAAAGGAACTGCAGTTGTGCGGAACAGAGGTCGTGTCATTCATCTGGAACTGCAGTTGTGTTGTACGGATACTGCAGTTGTGTTGAAAAGATACTGCAGCTGTGTTGAACATATACTGCAGTTGTGTTGAACGGATGAACGACCTCTGTTCCGTGCAACTGCAGTTTCCTTTCAACACAATTGCAGTATCTTTTCAACACAACTGCAGTATCAGTTATGATCATAGTCCACAATGCATTGTGCACCATGGTCCACGATATAATTTGCGATAATTGGATACTTAAATTCTTGGAATCTAGATGTTGGAATGCTTTGTAATGAACTAACGAAAGAAGAGTATGATTGGATGCTTAAATTCTTGGAATCTAAATGTTGGAATGCTTTGTAATGAACTAATGATTCTAGAATCGTTAGGAATTAGTTAATTACATCATTTTTGTAAATTATGGTTGTAAATTGGCAAAGTTCACACTATAGTGTTATAAAATACACTTTAAAGTTTGCATTATTTATTAAAATACTATCACGATTTGAACCTTTTACTCGGTTAACCCGGCTCAAACCCGGGTGGCAGACGGTTTCGAACTCAAGACCTCACGGCCGCGAGCGTCTTGGTCTTGCCACTCAGGCTGCCCTTACGGGCTATATATATATATATATATATATATATATATATATATATATATATATATAAAAGTAGGTTCGAACCACCCTTAACTTGCGAACTACTAAAGAATTACACCACAACTGCTATGCGATTCACCGCAACGCCTCCAGATATTTTGCAGTACAATCATATCCAGTGCGGTGCAATCATGTAGTAAGTGCGATACAATCCTTCAGTAATTCACACGTTAAGGTCTGTTCGCACCTGACTGTGGAACTATGTGTGTAAGAGAGAGAAACAAACCAAATCTAAAATAAGCTCTTCATCCACTAGAATAACATTTAGTAAACAATGTGGACAAAAGCTTTATAGAGTTTTCATCTTATGAGAGTGGAGAGCTTTCGTCCAGTGGATAAAGCTCTTTTCATTGCACAAACTGCCACAAAGCTTCATCTAGTAGACTCACTAGACTGGTCCTTGGAAGAAGTTTTGTTCCCAATGAACTAGTCTACTGGATGAAGTATTTTGTCCAGTGGAGCTTACTGTGTACCATGGTCCATGTTGCAGCATGTACCAGAAACAATATCGTATCATTTTAATTACATTTTAAATTCATTTGACAATATTCTCTGTTATTTAGTTTCATTTTTCACGCACATTAATTTTATTATAACAATACTAAAGTATCATTTTAGATCCACTACAATAGCATTTGACAATATACGTTTTTGCATTTTAAATTCACTGCGCATGCTTTTTTTTGACAATATACATTATGTATGTATATATGTATGTATATAAAGCTTACCAAATAAAGTTATTACATGTATACATAAATCAGTAATGACTTTATTTGGTAAGCTTTATATATACATGTACCGAATTTTAGGTAATAACTTAAAGATGATTTAATTTTGTTAAGTATTGTAATATTATGCTAACTGATTTCAAATTTTAAACTAATTTTTTTTTTTGTTTAAAATGAGCGGGAAAATGACATTTTTGTTTTAATATATATATATATATATATATCCACACATGGTGGGTCGGGTGGAGTTCTAGGCGGCTTTTGTACATAGAACCTGAATCCAACCCGATCCACCACGGATTTACTTTTTAAAACCCAGCCGCGACCCATCACCCAAAAAATCTGACCAATGCGAGGTGGATTCGGATGAATATCTACGGGACGAACTGAAATTGCCATCCCTAAGTATAATGGCTGGAACATTGTGGATTCCAAATTAAATATTTTTAAAATAATAAATTCATTATCTTTTTTTTTTTCGCCTGGATGAAGCCGGAATTGCTAGTAATCGCCGGTCAGCCATACAGCGGTGAATTTGTTCCCGGGCCTTGTACACACCGCCCGTCACACTATGGGAGCTAGCCATGCCCGAAGTCGTTACCTTAACCGCAATGGAGGGAGATGCCGAAGGCAGGGCTAGTGACTGGAGTGAAGTCGTAACAAGGTAGTCGTACTGGAAGGTGCGGCTGGATCACCTCCTTTTCAGTGAGAGCTAATGCTTGTTGGGTATCTTGGTTTAACACTGCTTCACACCCCAAAAAAAGAAGGGAGTTACGTCTGAGTCAAACTTGGAGATGGAAGTCTTCTTTCGTTTCTCGACGGTGAAGTAAGACCAAGCTCATAAGCTTATTATCCTAGGTCGGAACAAGTTGATAGGATCCCCGAACATACTTTTCTCAACCTACCTGAAGCACAAAGAGTCTCCACTGAGGATCGAACTTGTGACCTCTCAAGTGGGAAGCCACAGCTACGAGGTCTTTGGCCATAAATTCGTATGAATGTATCCTGAAAACTGAAAAGACCAAGCAGATAATTATCATTTACAATTAATATGATAAATCATAAATTTGAAATAATATTATATAAAGTTGCTTTATATAAAGTGCATGTATATGTGTAATGTGTTGTATATATTACGTAACGTTCATCAAATGATCAAAAGTCCAATGGATAAGTCCAATGGATTTTCACATTCATGATTCATCAATGACTCCAATGGATAAGTCCAATGGATTATGACTCCAATGGATAAGTCCAATGGATTTCACGTTCAATGACTCATCGCAAATAAAATAATTCCCCTATTGCAAATGTGCATAATCAGCAAATCGCAAATCTATTGCAAATGACCAAATCTGCATAATCAGCATTGTGTGGCTATTGGAAGACGAAAAGTCCCTACAAGCAGTTAAATATAAAGCAACAATTTTTTTTGACAACTAAAGCACCAAAATTTAAATTAATAAGCATTAATACATATCAAAGCCCTATTCAACCGCTAGTTCCATTGGATGACTAAAAATTTACCAAAACAAATAATGTTAATATTTTGTCACGCCAAATAAATCGAAAGCTATAAACGCTGCAAAACGTAATCATTTTATTTGGGCGAGAAAATGACATGGCATTAGTTGTTGCTTTATTATAGAGAAAGATACCTGAATTTTATTTTTTAGTTTCATTTTTTATGCTAGTTCCATTTTAGTAATATTAAAATATCATTTTAGTAGCTCGACCACATGGGCTGAGCTATAATGGAAGCAGTACGGGCAGTGGCCCCCCTCACCCCTTGTGTGTGTGCGCGTGCGCATTAGCATTAAAATAGTGTATAAAATTAATATTTTGTATAAATTACTAAAGAATTGAGTAGTTTAGTTGGTTTTAAGCTTAGATATGATATGATATGATATGAGATGTCATTGGATTGAATCTCACTAGCACTATTTGTGTATATTTTAACTTCTTTTCTTTATTTTAGCTCAAGAAAATTAAAATTAAAGTATTTATGTACGGAGTATATAATATCTTTTATTTATGAATATAATGTCTTTTATATTCAAACTATTCTATCTAATTGATTATGTTTTATATTTTGCCATAAATATTTTTATAACATTTCAAAGTGTTTTAAAAATTTATTTCATCCTACGGCCCTATCCAAGTATAGTTTTGACTTCGCGCCCTAACTATTATGTAGTCTATCATAAATATTGTATTATAATTTATAAATGTATTTTGTATTTGAACCATATTATACGTGTTTGATATTTTGTCATTAATATTTCTAAAGTTATTTGAACTATGCGTCTATGCCCCCACTCACATAATTTTTTGGATCTGACCCTACTCGATTACCGGAAAAGTTTTTTGACTGTGGGGACGAAAATCCATAGCCGAAAACATGCAGAAACCAATTTAGTGTTTACAAAAAATCGCCGAACACAGACAATTTATTAGAATACAACTAAACACTAGAAATAAAAGTATTTTTTAAAAAATAACTCACTTTTTAAAAAACATTTTCTAAAAGTAATTTTTCGAATTTCCAAACACACCCTTATTTACAAACCAAAGCTCTCTTAACCTCTTTTTTGTATTTAACTTTTGATAAAATGATTTGTTTTTAAAAAACGTTTTTATAAAATAAATACCCTTAAAAAAATAATAATAAAATTCATGGACCAGTTTTCTGGGCTTCCTTGCACGTCTTTTCTTAGCATACTATATAAGGTCCACAAGGACTACGTAGTCGTTCTCCTTCATTCTTCATTATTTCGTTACTACCCTTCTTCTCTCTTTCAAATCTGAGAACATCCATTCGTCAATGGAAGAATCCAAAGGTAAAATTTCTTGAATTCTCCAGGATACTTTGCTTTCAAGTTTTCACTGATCAAAACGGTGTGTTGACTTTTCTTTTGCTATCTTGTTGACTGTTTGGACCTATCACTTTTTCGTGTTGCATCTTTTTTTTTTTTTTTTTTTGGTAGCTTTCTTCACCTTTTTTTGTTTTTAATCTTCCTAGAATTTCAAAGATTGGGATTTTAGGTATACCCTTTTGGGGCTTCTGGGGCTTGATCTGTTTGTTGGGTTTTGTGATTGTGCTACTGATTGACTGATTCCGTGTTCTTGTAGTGTGATTGAGTTTGATTTATGATATGGGCACCTTCCTCTGAACACCCTGTTTAGCTTTGAATTAATCAGAGATTATGTTCCCAGTTAATATTGAATTACTCTGTGAATAATGGCAGTACTATATTTGATTCTGTATTACCAGTCACATGCAGTATAAAGCTGGACTACATAGGATTCATAATTGCTTTTAACTTCCTGCTAAAAAAAATTGGATCTTTGTGTAATTGAGTATGTATAGGCATAAAAATTAAAATTAGAAAAAAAAAATTGGGCTGTGCTTGTTGTGAGATACTATAATCTGCTCTGTGCTTATTGTGCAGCAAGCTATATTGTATGTAATGTATAATGTTATTTTCATCATAGTGAAATGTGTGCATTCTACAACATGACATTCAGTATGCTTAGCTTCTCAACTTGAGATGGAATTAAAGAATGATATTTTTGACATGCTAACTAAGTGTACTGCAATTTTCCTTCATTAGATTTACTCCTTTCTTTGGTTGATTTTGATCATCACTTTAATCTCTCTCTTTGTCAGTTGTTGAAGCCAAGGATGGAACTATCTCAGTTGCCACCGCATTTGCAGGTCACCAGGAAGGTAACCTGAATGCCTTGTTTCTAGTTACTTTTTTCTTTTTCCAATTCGTGTTCACTTCTTATTACTTATCATTTGTCAAGAAGTAATTGGAGTCATTCTACAGCCTTCTAATGGTAGTTATTACAGAGTATATAAATACATCTTCATATTTGACACTGCAGATTTCTTTTTTCTTTCATGGCTTCAATGCCATGATATGGCATCTAGACATAACAAGTTTGCCATTCGAATTTACCTTAGATCTCACTCTTAGATAGAAATATGTGTAAAGATGGTTGTCCTCTTTGCTTTGTTCTAAGGAAAAGATAAAATGTCCATTACCATAGTTTTTTGCAAATGCATTACATGAAGAATTCGGTAACTTCTTTTTCTCTGTGTCGGTTATTTCTACCAGCTGTACAGGATAGAGATCACAAATTTTTGACAAGAGCAGTTGAAGAAGCTTATAAAGCTGTAGAATGTGGGCACGGGGGCCCATTTGGTGCTGTTGTTGTTTGCAATGATGAAGTTGTTGTTAGCTGCCATAACATGGTACTCAACAACACTGACCCTACTGCTCATGCAGAGGTGACAGCGATAAGAGAGGTTTGGCTTCCATTGCTATTTAACGTTTTTTGTTTTTATTGTATCATCAGTGTTTGTTTCTTCTTCTGCCTTCTTTTCTCTATGTCAACCATTTTAACTTACTGAAGTGATTTCTTGGTAAGAAGCTGATCATCATTTGAGTCTTTTCTCTTGGTTACCGAATTGGAGTATGTGAGCCTTTTTCCGCCTTTCCCAAACCAACTTAATTTCAATCTTTCTAAGATAGGAGATTTAAGATTTCTTGGTTTAGCTTCTCTTGGTTGTTGCTACTTGCTAGAGGGAAAAAGAAAATCTTCCTAATCCGTAAGGATTGTATGAGTGTGGCAAATAGAGTTTTGATTACTCTTCTCACTTTGTTAGTGTGTATTTATTGCAATAAGTCAATAACCATTGAATGCAAATTGTATTCAAGACCTCTATACTATGTTGGTTGGGCAGAAAAGGTAGGAAAGAAGTATGAATGGGATTTCTACGAATCTTGTAGTGAAGCACTCATTAGATGTGAATTGCTTTGAGATGGTACGTGGAATATATAAAAGGGTTATAGAGCATTTATAGGATAAAGTTTGGAACTACACAGAACGACTGGCAGTTGACCATGAAATTAGTTATTTGTCGGGACTCGGGGTTTCCTTATATACATTGTTTGTAGAGAATAATATTTGTAGGTAGTTGGATCTTTTCTCTTTCTTTCCTTACCACTTAAGGTATTCTTATCTTTAATTCTAATCATATTCTGGGTTCAATGAATTGTTACGAGGATGTGGACTTGTTTGAAAGTAACAGGTAAAATTTTAGACACCATCAATCCAATATAATATTGAAAATCATTTGATGTATTATAATATTTGGCATTGAAAAGTTCTCAACTTCGTTTCTAAGGCCATAACAATTGCTAAAGGGCCTAATTGTTGCAACTATTGATATGTAACTTGTTCGTTATACCTTTTACTAATTGGCATGCCTTGTACTAATTGCTCGCAAGTATATTGTACCTTAAATTTCTTGATCATTTCAATTAAAGCGTTCCTAATGGCATCTAAATCATTTCAAATTCATATTCTTTCAATATAGTACCCTTGCATTTTCGCTTCCCTAAAGCTTAATGTCTTACCTTTCAGTATCTCTCTACTTCATCATCACCATTTACTGATTTCAGGCATGTAAAAAGCTCAACCGCATTGAACTATCAAACTGCGAAATATATGCCTCTTGTGAGCCATGCCCGATGTGCTTTGGTGCCATCCATCTTTCGCGAATTAAGGTGAAATGCTTTCCTAACTAAAATCACGACTGCTATGGCGTTTACGCACATTTCATTTCATCCAATATTTGGTATTTCTGGTGCAGAGGCTCGTATATGGAGCCAAAGCGGAAGCTGCCATTGCCATTGGATTTGATGATTTTATCGCAGATGCTCTAAGAGGTACTGGTTTCTATCAGAAGGCGAACTTGGAGATAAAGAGGGCTGATGGTAATGAGGCCATTATTGCAGAGCAAGTGTTTGAGAATACAAAAGCTAAGTTCTCCATTTACTGAGCAGACTGCTACAATCTGAAATTAATCCTGATCCTGACTTCACAAATTTTACATTTTCATAATAATGTTTGTTCATTCACTTAGAATATACCTTTCTTTCAAGTACAATACTACTGTGTTTTCTTTCATTAACTAATAAAACTGTATAAACTCTTGCTTCTTTCTCGTGATTGATGTGACATGCTTTAATTGGATCAGAACATAAACGAGTCACAGTTTTAACTCTCACTTCTTAGTCGTGATTAATGTGACATGTTTTGATTGGATCATAACATTAACGGGTCACAATTTCAACTCACTTTTTACTCGCGATTGATGTGACATGCTTTGATTGGATTTGAACATAAACGGGTCACAGTTTCAACTCTCATTTCTTACTCGTGATTAATGTGACATGCTTTGATTGAATCAGAACAAAAGCGGGTCATAGTTTTTTTTTTCGTTTCTCTCATTCGAATGTTAAATCTAACATTTATGAGGTTCATGTTGAGGCGCACATCTTGTTCTAATGAAATGCATGTCCTTCCTCAAGGTTCATGCCATCTCAATGAATACATAAAGCTCCCAAGTGAACCCCACTTTGCAATAAAATTTCTTATGTAGTCCTTATCCATTTTGCATTAAGAATAAAATTTGTATTTTAACAATTGTCTATATTACCTCACAAACTGTCCTCTTTAGGTGGCAGTTCGTGTTGAGAGAGATAACAGGATGACACAAGCCAAAAGGTCACCATTAAAAAATATATATTTTTAAAAAATTTAAGATTGAAATTTAGAATTTTGATATATATATTTAACAAATGCACACCACAATTCAATCCATATAAGCCACATCATCAAAACAATCTTTAATTAAAACAAATAAAATTCATAACAGCTTTAATAATTAATTAATATTAATCGCATGTTATTCTTCTGACACAAATTAAACAATTCATTAACAACTTAATGAGACAATGAACCTAAATATTAACTAATTGCTTTTCTTCAATGCTTAATTCAAAGCAATGTAATTGATAACCGCAAACTGAGGTTGTTGCCAATTAACCAAAAATACTGGGGTGTTTTGCAAATAGCTAATAGCGAATTGAATTAGTAAGATTGACTAGCTAATAATATTAGTTGGTTGTAGAAAGATATTTTTAATAAATTAAATGTTAGCTAATTACATACAAAATAATTTTTAAGAGTATAATTTATTTTTTAAAAAAGATGATTGAAAAAGTGATCTTTTAAATTGTAGTGTTTTGGTTGCTATTAGAAAAAGCTTTGGCAAAAAAAAAAAAACTTTTATAAAAAGTTGATTAACCAAACACTCATATTGTCTGTTTAACCAAATCAAACAACTAATAGTGATCAAACAAGTCAAAATTAGTTTATAAGTTAACTATGTTACCAAACATTATAGGTCCCAAACCTCAATATTACAGAATGCAATAATCATGAAGAACCAGCATTCAAGCAACAGGTAAAATGCTAGTTTGAGTAGTTTCACACTTGTGTGACAGGTACTGGCTCACACTCTCAAACCTGTTCAGAAATTTATCAGTTTCAGCCCAATTACAAAGCAGAATATCAATGGATTCACTTTGCCCAGCCTTCATAACTCAAAACTATGTTCTCAATTCATTTCTATGTACATGTCAAGCAACTATCTAAATGAAGTTATCAAAGAGGAACAGATCGATCATGATACAAAGAAAGAAAAATGTATAGGAACTCATTTACAGTATCTGTCAATTCCTTCTCAAATACATGTCAAGCAAGTTACAGAAAGTTAACAACTTTAAAGACAAGCCATCAAAGGCTGAAAAGAATCAAACACAATACCTGACAGCAACTCTTGAAATGAGAGAAAAATGTATTCACATCATTACTAGGAACACATTTACAGTATCTGTTAACTGATTCCCATATACATGTCAAGCAAGCTACACAAAGTTAAGAACTTTAAACACAAAGCCACCAAAGACCGAAAAAAACAAACACATACTTGACAGCAACACTTGAAAAGAGGGAAAAATATATTGGCATCATAAATAGGAACTCATTTACACTACCTGTCAATTCCTTCTCACATAAATGTCAAGCAAACTACACAAAGTTAACAACTTTAAAGACTGAAAAAATCAAACACAATACTTGATAGAAAAGAGAGAAAAATGTATTGGCATCATAATTAGGAACTCATTTACATTATCTGTAAATTCATTCCCATATACATGTCAAGCAACTATCTGCACAAAGTTGTGAATATTTCAAACAAGTTACCAAATAGCAAATTAAACTCATTATTTAACAACCATATTAATATCTAAACACATTTCAGAGTGCCCCTTCTAAATCTATCAGCCATTGTCAACAATGGAAAAGTTTTCGACCTAACATAATTATTAATTAAAAATACACCTTTTTCTCCATCATCAGCTTCCCATTGACCTCAGCTCCTCCAATTGTGCCTTTATTTGATCCTGTACCAAAGCTAATCTCTTGGAATAAACCTCCAACTCTAGTATTTGTTGCTTCCTCCACTTCTCATCCGCCATTATTTCTGCGCCCAAAGGCCCTCCACCGAAACCCAATGGGATTGGACTCAGTGCCAATCCCAACCCGAACCCTTTCGATCCACCATTCAAATGTGACACATTGTTCAGTAATTCTTTGAATACAGGAGACAGACAACTCTTCACTGTTTCCTCAATCAAACTCGGTATAGGGGTAGCCATGACAGTCTGAGGCGTAGCCGCGGTGGTGTTGGCTATAGGTGTGGCTACATTAGCACTAGGGGGTGGCTGATAGTGCTGCTGAATTAATCCTTGCTTTTCTTCCACTTTCACCGGTGCACCAGCCCTCGATCTTTTCCTTGATCGAGGTGTTTTCATGTCGACAGAATTGGAGTTCAGATTAGGGCTATGGTCAATGAAATTGGGAATTTGGTTAGGGTTAGGGTTTGCATAATCGTCTTCGTATCCGCCGTCGTCCACGACGGCCGTGGGCCCCACAGGCCCACCGCGGATAGCGGAGCCGCAGTTGCTCCAGATCTTGCTAGAGATCTCGAAGGTAGCCTGATCGTGAGCGCTTTTGAAGACGTACTCCTTCCCACCCCCGATCTTGCTCACGACGTTACGGTACTTCTTCTTCAACCGCCGCAGCTTCTCGACGAGCTGGTTCTTGTTGAATTCCAGCTGCAGCTTGCTCTTGATCTGGTCGTAAAACGCCGTCGTATCGTGGTGGTGCGAGGAATTGGTGGCCCCACGCTGCGCCGTGTACTCCAGGAACCCTTGCAGCAATTCGATCTCGTCCTCGTCCGTCCACAGCCGCTGAAACAGCTTCCGCGAATCGTCGAACGCCGCGGATGGCTTCTTGTCCTCCACCACGGCCACCGTGGTCGTCGCCGCGGCGACAGTAATGTTGTCCAGATGCCGCTTCGAATTCAGCTGGATCGGATCGGCGCGTACGCTGGCCACAGCGATGGTGACGTCAGCGGAGGAAGGCATAACCGCCGCCGGCGGCGGAGGAGCGGGGCGGAGAGGATCGGGAGCGGCGAGATTGGAGGAGGAAGTGGAATCATCCTCCACGTCCTCCTCGTCGTCGTCTTCTTCGTCGAGAACGGTGGGCGGACGGTCCAGGCTCTCCTCGTCGTCGTCGGCCTCGAGGTCTTCGTCGTTGTAGACGGTGTGGTGCTGGTCAGAAGCCATGGGAGTGGTTGGTTGGGGCTAACCAAATCAAAGAAAGAAAAGGGTATGATTGAAGGAGGGTTAGAGGGATATGTTTGTTAAGTGAGGGGTTGTTGGTTTCGTGTCAGACCATGGTTGGGTTGAACGGTTCGTGGAGTGGAATCATGTGAGTGGGTTGTCCTGCACGCGTCTCTGCTGCGCTGCTGCGTCTTCATATGTAACTCTCGCGCACGTCTCACGCCAATTTACACACCTTTCATACCATCCTTGGATCCGTTTTACGAGTTATAGCCCTCTATTTTACGTTACAATAAGGGAACATACACACTTTTTCTTCCTCATTATATGTTTATACTTTTTTTATCCTGAATTATTCATGTATTCACATTATCCTCCTCAATTATTTTAAAAGTGATTGAAATTCAAATATTGTGTTCAGAATCGTAATCAAAACCTTTCGATTTAATTGTTACACACCTTAGTTATCCCTACATATAGATGTAGTAATTTGTTAGAAAAAGAATAAATAAACTATTTATTTTAAGGGAAAAATGTTCGCTAAACATATCAAGAAGACTACTTTTAAAATAATTAAAGAGAATAATGTAAATATATGAATAATTCTGGGAAAATTATGTTATAAGCATAAAATTCAAGGGAGAAAAGTGTTATTTTATTGTGTTGAATAAATAAAATTTTCCACTCTTATTACTTACTTTACTCCGTAATTTGTAATATCAGTACTTTACCAATGATTCCATGAATGTACAAAAAGATTATATTGATTAAATAATAAGTTACGATAAAAAGATATTTAGATGTATTAATAACATAGTTATATATATATATATATATATATATATATATATATATATATATATATATATATATATATATATATATATATCTATATATATATATATATATATATATATATCTATATATATATATATATATATATATATATCTATATATATATATATATATATATATATATCTATATATATATATATATATATATATATATCTATATATATATATATATATATATATATATCTATATATATATATATATATATATATATATCTATATATATATATATATATATATATATATCTATATATATATATATATATATATATATATCTATATATATATATATATATATATATATATCTATATATATATATATATATATATATATATCTATATATATATATATATATATATATATATCTATATATATATATATATATATATATATATCTATATATATATATATATATATATATATATCTATATATATATATATATATATATATATATCTATATATATATATATATATATATATATATCTATATATATATATATATATATATATATATCTATATATATATATATATATATATATATATCTATATATATATATATATATATATATATATCTATATATATATATATATATATATATATATCTATATATATATATATATATATATATATATCTATATATATATATATATATATATATATATCTATATATATATATATATATATATATATATCTATATATATATATATATATATATATATATCTATATATATATATATATATATATATATATCTATATATATATATATATATATATATATATCTATATATATATATATATATATATATATATCTATATATATATATATATATATATATATATCTATATATATATATATATATATATATATATCTATATATATATATATATATATATATATATCTATATATATATATATATATATATATATATCTATATATATATATATATATATATATATATCTATATATATATATATATATATATATATATCTATATATATATATATATATATATATATATCTATATATATATATATATATATATATATATCTATATATATATATATATATATATATATATCTATATATATATATATATATATATATATATCTATATATATATATATATATATATATATATCTATATATATATATATATATATATATATATCTATATATATATATATATATATATATATATCTATATATATATATATATATATATATATATCTATATATATATATATATATATATATATATCTATATATATATATATATATATATATATATCTATATATATATATATATATATATATATATCTATATATATATATATATATATATATATATCTATATATATATATATATATATATATATATCTATATATATATATATATATATATATATATCTATATATATATATATATATATATATATATCTATATATATATATATATATATATATATATCTATATATATATATATATATATATATATATCTATATATATATATATATATATATATATATCTATATATATATATATATATATATATATATCTATATATATATATATATATATATATATATCTATATATATATATATATATATATATATATCTATATATATATATATATATATATATATATCTATATATATATATATATATATATATATATCTATATATATATATATATATATATATATATCTATATATATATATATATATATATATATATCTATATATATATATATATATATATATATATCTATATATATATATATATATATATATATATCTATATATATATATATATATATATATATATCTATATATATATATATATATATATATATATCTATATATATATATATATATATATATATATCTATATATATATATATATATATATATATATCTATATATATATATATATATATATATATATCTATATATATATATATATATATATATATATCTATATATATATATATATATATATATATATCTATATATATATATATATATATATATATATCTATATATATATATATATATATATATATATCTATATATATATATATATATATATATATATCTATATATATATATATATATATATATATATCTATATATATATATATATATATATATATATCTATATATATATATATATATATATATATATCTATATATATATATATATATATATATATATCTATATATATATATATATATATATATATATCTATATATATATATATATATATATATATATCTATATATATATATATATATATATATATATCTATATATATATATATATATATATATATATCTATATATATATATATATATATATATATATCTATATATATATATATATATATATATATATCTATATATATATATATATATATATATATATCTATATATATATATATATATATATATATATCTATATATATATATATATATATATATATATCTATATATATATATATATATATATATATATCTATATATATATATATATATATATATATATCTATATATATATATATATATATATATATATCTATATATATATATATATATATATATATATCTATATATATATATATATATATATATATATCTATATATATATATATATATATATATATATCTATATATATATATATATATATATATATATCTATATATATATATATATATATATATATATCTATATATATATATATATATATATATATATCTATATATATATATATATATATATATATATCTATATATATATATATATATATATATATATCTATATATATATATATATATATATATATATCTATATATATATATATATATATATATATATCTATATATATATATATATATATATATATATCTATATATATATATATATATATATATATATCTATATATATATATATATATATATATATATCTATATATATATATATATATATATATATATCTATATATATATATATATATATATATATATCTATATATATATATATATATATATATATATCTATATATATATATATATATATATATATATCTATATATATATATATATATATATATATATCTATATATATATATATATATATATATATATCTATATATATATATATATATATATATATATCTATATATATATATATATATATATATATATCTATATATATATATATATATATATATATATCTATATATATATATATATATATATATATATCTATATATATATATATATATATATATATATCTATATATATATATATATATATATATATATCTATATATATATATATATATATATATATATCTATATATATATATATATATATATATATATCTATATATATATATATATATATATATATATCTATATATATATATATATATATATATATATCTATATATATATATATATATATATATATATCTATATATATATATATATATATATATATATCTATATATATATATATATATATATATATATCTATATATATATATATATATATATATATATCTATATATATATATATATATATATATATATCTATATATATATATATATATATATATATATCTATATATATATATATATATATATATATATCTATATATATATATATATATATATATATATCTATATATATATATATATATATATATATATCTATATATATATATATATATATATATATATCTATATATATATATATATATATATATATATCTATATATATATATATATATATATATATATCTATATATATATATATATATATATATATATCTATATATATATATATATATATATATATATCTATATATATATATATATATATATATATATCTATATATATATATATATATATATATATATCTATATATATATATATATATATATATATATCTATATATATATATATATATATATATATATCTATATATATATATATATATATATATATATCTATATATATATATATATATATATATATATCTATATATATATATATATATATATATATATCTATATATATATATATATATATATATATATCTATATATATATATATATATATATATATATCTATATATATATATATATATATATATATATCTATATATATATATATATATATATATATATCTATATATATATATATATATATATATATATCTATATATATATATATATATATATATATATCTATATATATATATATATATATATATATATCTATATATATATATATATATATATATATATCTATATATATATATATATATATATATATATCTATATATATATATATATATATATATATATCTATATATATATATATATATATATATATATCTATATATATATATATATATATATATATATCTATATATATATATATATATATATATATATCTATATATATATATATATATATATATATATCTATATATATATATATATATATATATATATCTATATATATATATATATATATATATATATCTATATATATATATATATATATATATATATCTATATATATATATATATATATATATATATCTATATATATATATATATATATATATATATCTATATATATATATATATATATATATATATCTATATATATATATATATATATATATATATCTATATATATATATATATATATATATATATCTATATATATATATATATATATATATATATCTATATATATATATATATATATATATATATCTATATATATATATATATATATATATATATCTATATATATATATATATATATATATATATCTATATATATATATATATATATATATATATCTATATATATATATATATATATATATATATCTATATATATATATATATATATATATATATCTATATATATATATATATATATATATATATCTATATATATATATATATATATATATATATATATATATATATATATATATATATATATATATATATATATATATTTGGTTAGAATTAATTACACTTTTGGTCTTGTGACTATTGGGGTCTTGTTAATTTGAATACGCGACTTTAAAAAGTAACAATTTAGGCCCTTAACTATGCATTTTTTAACACATTTAGTCCACCGGCCAAATGTCGCCGGAAAAACATAAATCTTTAAAAATTATTTATTGATGAGGGCAAAACAGTCCTTTCAAGTCACTTTCTTCTTCTTCCTTAGCACTTGCTGGCTGGAATCATTCTCCCTTGCACCTGCTGGCCGGAATCCCAAGCAGGACAAGTGAACCTCTCCAAAGCAGCACACGTGAATTGATTATAGAATTGAAATGTGTAGTACAAGAAATTAAGATTTTTAAAAGCCCATTTGATCTGATCTTGTACTTAATTAATATGCACCCACGTTCCTTTGCTGGGTACGCCACGATGCGCGACGAAGATCAGTTAGTAGCCTGGTGGTGCGAGCTTGCCGAAGGGTAGTTAACACCTAAAACCAGCATCCTCTGGCCCTAGGAGAAGCCGTGAGTGGTGAACAGCGGTGGATACATGGTCACCTTTAACTTGGTAAACCTTTGGCCTTTGGGTTTATCCGGGTTGTAAAGCACCGGCGTGAAATTCGGATCCTCCGCCGAGGTCTCGGCTTTGGCGCTATTAATTAAGAGGAAATCCCCGTCTTGGAACAGCGTCGTCGCCGAACAAAACCCAAACCTTCCCGACTGAGCCGCTGCTATGAGTCGCCATTGCAAATGGTCAGAAGCAGAAATTCATGGGTGATTCAAAAACTTTAACAACCAATTTGAAATTTTGAAAATTAATTTTTTTACTAATATATATGGTGAAGAAAGAAAACCAAAAAGAAGGAGAGAAGGACGGCGGCATTTGGACGAAGAAAATAAAAAATCTATATAAGTTCCTCATCTGATTCCGTCCAGCAACTGCATAGAAGATGAAGAAAGTGCGTGAAATGACCTACTTGCCCCATGCATCAATAAAGTAAAAAGGATTACGTTTTTCCGACGACATTTGGCTAGTAATTTGGCCGGGTGAACTAAATGTGTTAAAAAATGCATAGTTAAGTGACTAAATTGTTACTTTTTAAAGTCGCATACTCAAATTAACATTACCCCAATAGTCGCAGGACCAAAAGTGTAATTAATTCTATTTGGTTATTTATATATAAATTAATATATTCTTTTAGTCTTATTTTATTTTACTATCCATTAGTTAAATATATATATTTTTATTATTTATTTACTTTCTTTAGTATTTTTTAATTAATTTTTGTGTGTTTAATATTTTTAATATATTTTTTAAATATATAAATTTTATACATTAATACTAAACTTAATATTATGAAAAAATTGAATTAAAAATAATTATAATCAAGTCTTATTAATTGAACTAAACACAAAAAAATGTAACAAATGGAGTGGCTCTTAATTATGTGCATAAATTTAGACAAAATTATAAATGAAATTTCATTATTTAAATAGATCGGTTCCTGTATGTGATTGTTCAAACATGGATGTATTTTATGCAATGTTGGAGACCACTCTGAGGGGTGTTTGTCTCCAAGCCAATCAAATGCATTAACATCCAATTCTTTCATTTTCCTCATTGCTTCTGTAAATGAGTTAACAGTAGTGGCTCTAGTTGCAGCCCACAAAGTGTCATTAATAGCTTTTCCATGGAATCCAGCCACCTTCATGTTGGAGTATAAATGTCTGACACAAAATTTGTAGCTAACATTGGGGAGAATGGTATGAAATGCAGGAATTAGACCCTTCTGCTTGTCAGACACAAAGGTGAACCTGTGTTGTTCAGTGTCAAAAATACTTAGATCATGCTTAAGTAGTGCTAAAAACCAGGACCATGACTCCTTATTCTCACCCTCAGCCAATGCATAAGCTATAGGAAAAATGCCATCATTTGGGTCCATTGCTATTGCTGTAAGCATAAATCCACCATATGTAGACCTCAAGTGGCAACCATCTACACCAATAATCTTCCTACAGTGTGCAAATCCAATTCTGCAGGCCTCCCAACATATGTACCATATTAAAAATCTTTTATGTCCTCCCTCCTCTATAGATTCACTCATTTTTACAATGGAAATAGTGTTAGGATTTGATCTTTGAATTTTAAGGTAGTAGCTCCAAAATTTTTTGAAGTAATACTCCATTTCTCCAATTAGGTTAGCCCTATCAAATTTCATAGCCTTATAAGCCACCTTTTGAGATATATGGAACCCTTGATATGTTGCAACTCTATTCCTAAATTCACTTACTTTCCATTCAGAGTTGCTACCAATTTCTTTCTTCCACTTCTTTGCAAGTCTCGTAGAGCTAACCATTGTGTTCTCATACACCCAAGAACACCCAACATGCTTATCATTAAAGACAGAAATCCTCCAACAGTTATCATTCTCATTCTTTCTAAGGGTTATGTACCATGGGCAGTTAGCTTGTTTGTACTTGGCTACTAACCTAATCTTATCATTCCTTACAAATTTTAAGTCCTTGCCATCTTGGAAAGCGTAATTCACAATGACTTCTTTAAACTCAACTTTAGTCTCAAATGTCATACCCACAGTAAACTTAGGACATTCCATATCACATGCCCTAAATTGTGGCCAAATGTCATCTTCAACTTCCTCATCACTGCCATGAGGAGTCCCTTCATCAGAAAACTTCACTTCCTCATTCATCCCCATACATTCATTTTCCTTATCTTTAACATTAGCACTTGTTCCAACCCCTTCAAACTCTACAGTTGGATCTACTGCCTTATTAAATGCAATATCATCAGCCATCCCCTCTTCTTCTACCTCATACTCACAATCAAATTCCCCATTAGTTTCTTCACCACTAACTTTTTCCCCATTTTCACCATTATCTATCCACACCTCTATTTCCCTTGAAGTACCTTCAAAGTCAATTAAATCACATGCTTCAAGGTCTGACAGAATCTCAATCACCCCATTGCTACTTAGGCCATATAACTTGGTATCATCTCTATTATACCCTAATTCCTCAAGTTTCTCTTGCAAAATAATCAAACCTCATTCATCAACATCAACATAATCAAAGAAATATGTCTGTCTTCCAACATATGTTATTGATTCAGTTTTTTGAACTTTTCCACCATATCTTATTTTAACAGTAAACAGGCCACTTTAATCATGGTCCTCTGATTTTTTCAATGGAAGAAGACAATAAAACAAAAAACCAAAAAAAAAAAAAAACTAAATGAATAAGGCAGTAACAGTACTTTTCAACTCCAAAACATACTCAACTATTTACAACATTTATTCAAGTCCAAAACAGACAACTGACAGTTTTATACTCCATAACAGACAAAAAATATGTATTAAATATGCAGTAAACTGGGCAGTATTCCACTCTAAAACTGGGCAGTATTCCAATTTTAATATGATTGACTAATAATTATTTTGTTAATTAAATCAATAATTAGACAAATTAATATACAAATATTATATATGGTAATTAATTCAATAATTACACAAATTACTATACGGCTGTGTTTGGCAGAGCTTATTTAGGAGCTTATAGCTTATTTTAAGCTACTAATAAGCTATAAGCTTTGTTTGGTAATGCTCTCAAAATAAGCTAGTAACTTAAAATAAGAGCTTATTTTGAAATGCTACTTCAGGTAGCTTTTCAAAAATAAGCTAGTAGCTTCTTAACTTTTTTCCATCTTTATCCTTATTATTTTAAATAAATGACAACATTTATTCCTCCCAATTAAAACTATTTTGGCATTTTTTCTTCAATATGTTTCGTTGTAATTTTAATTTGATATTTGTGTTTGAACAATAATTTTTGTATGAACTAATTTTATGAATTAGAAACATTTTGTTTTACTTTATATATTTTTGAATATATGTTCTTACTTTATATTTTATTAAATTATATTGATTTCATTATTTTATATTTTAATATATATGTAAACAAACCTGTTTAAATTTAAAATTATTTAACTTTTATGTAGATGTCCTTTTTAGTCTTTTTAACTTTATCAACTTATCTAAAAGCTAATTTTACCAAACACTTTTAAGCATAACAGCTAGTTTAACAGCTTTTCAGATTTTAGTTTCGAGCTTATAGCTTTTCAGCTTTCAGCTACCATTTCAGCTAGTTTTGTCAAACATAGCCTACATATATTACTCATTAAACCAATTTTCACCTTTTATTTGGTTGATTTTTATATTTTTCCTAATATACTTTTTTATCTAATCAATTTCAATACTACTATATAAATCACGCATTGCAAGAATTATATAACCTTATCAAATCCACATCTTCCGATTTATCTCACTATTTTAGCCACATAATAAAAAAAAACAAACATATTAGTATATGAAATTAGTATACTATAATATTAAGAAATGAGGAATTAATTAAATTAATCTAATAATAAACCTGATTAGTGTATACATAAAATATTACTACACAATTTTACACCTTTTATTAGGTTTTTATATATCGTAATTAAATCAATAACTAAATAAATTACTATATAGATATTACTAATTATGTCATTTTCTCACATTTTATTAAGTATATATATATATATATATATATATATATATATATATATATATATATATATATATATATAAGAATTAAGGAATACTAATGAATTAATTGTAATTAAACTCTTAATGTTAATTCCATACTACAAATTAGTACACACATTTTTTGTGATTCTATAATTGTAATTACCGTTATAAACAGATTATACTAATATCTTCGCAATTATATTATATTATAACTTAAGTATAAAAATATATATACATGTTAACATACAATTTTACCTTAATAATTAAACGGATGAATGAATATGATCATTTATTTTATACTAATAATATTATCATAATTATTATTAGACAATTATACTAATATTTATGCAATTAATTTTTTAATTACTATAATAATTATTAAGCAATTATACTAATTTATGAATAGTTAATTTCTTTATTTCTGTAATAATTATTATGTAATGGCCAAAGACTTTGTAGTCCAGTGGCATCAAACCCTTCCCTTTATACGGGAAGTGGTGGGTTCGAGCCTCATGGAATCAATATACAGATATTGCATTTTAATAGATTTAGTAGTATTCAAACTCTGTATTTGTTTTCTGTCTGAAAAAGGCTTCTACTTACTTGATCTGGATAGATAGAACCGTTAAACTCTTAGCAGAAATCTTAAAATACCTAGGTTATATTGCTAATGAAGAAATAGATTTACCCTAGAAGTTGGAAAAAACTTTGCTAGTGTTCTTGTGGGAGATTGCGATTGAATTCTGTAAAGCTGTTCTTCGTGTCCCACTGTGGGAGATTGTGATTGAATTCTGTAAAGCTGTTCTTTGTGTCCCACTGTGGGTGGGAGATTGAGATTGAATTCTGTAAAGCTGTTCTTTGTGTCCCACCCTTGCCATTGAATTCTGTAATCTGATACTGCTACTTATTCTTTATACCATTTCACTGAAGAGGTGAAATATTTACTACTCACTGCTTTTACTTCTGATGTTGAAAATCAGTTAAGAGTTACTTGTTTCTAACTTCGGTCATAAACTGTTTATAGAAGCTGTGCAGGTGGCTTGTTCAACTTTTAATGGCTCTTGATTACTTACACATGAATCATATCCTTCATCGAGATGTCAAGGTCAATTGCATTTTTCTTTTTTGTGCTGAATGTCGAAATAATTGCTTCTGAACTTTTTGAGCAGTATCTTATCTATTTTTTAATATCTTTCTTGCAGTGTTCAAATATTTTTCTAACCAAAGACCAAGACATTCGTCTTGGTAAGTATGCATTTTCTGTTTGGTGATATGTGCTTATTGAAAGTTACACGGATAATTTTCTAAAGCACATGTGTGCAATCCTCTTGCAGGTGATTTTGGACTTGCCAAGATGTTGAGTTCTGATGAACTTGCTTCCTCTGTAAGTTACATTGGCTGTATTCACTATGTTCTTAAAATCTCTAGTTTTTGCATTTCTTCAATTGGTTTCTTGCTGCACTTATTGTTGCAGATTGTTGGAACTCCCAGTTATATGTGTCCTGAGCTTCTTGCTGATATACCTTATGGCTCTAAATCAGACATATGGTCTCTAGGTATGTGAGTTAGATGTCAGACATCAAACACCTACATGCAAGAGTTCTAGGCTCATGTTTGAGAGATGAGTTTGGCATACACACTACTATTTTTATGCACTGATATCAGTAAGATCTTTTCATGTAGGATGCTGTATATATGAAATGGCTGCACTGAAGCCTGCATTCAAGGCATTTGTAAGTTTCTTTATACTGTTTATCTTTTTCCTGTCTTGTGTCAAGCATTCTATTCTTCACTGACCCATTAATCATCACTGTGAAAATGCAGGGGACTGTGTTTACTTCATTTCTCCAGTTTTCATTTCTCTAGTTTTATTTCTCCAGTTTTCCATTCTCCATTTTCTGTTCACTGTTCACTGTTCTCTGTTCTCTGTTCTCTGATTTCAAATTGGAGAAACATACCAGTAAATGTAAACACATTCTTTGTTCTCCTTTCTCCAGAAAAAGCTGGAGAATTTCTCCAGTTGGTTTTTTTCAACAAACTTCTCTTCTATTTTATTTTAGCTCTTCTGTGTATGCCAATCCATTTTGATATGGGAAAGGTAAACTCAGCAATGCCTGACGATACCATATTTGTTTGTTTTTCTTTTCTCCCATTAACAAAAGTACTTATTATAATATTTGGTACATTGAGTTAGGATTTGATTTTTGGTTGAGGTATAGAATTTTATCTTAACAATCTGACTAGGTTTACAGTCAATCTGTTAACATCTGGAAGTACTTATTCAATGAAAATATTTCATAAGAATTGAAGTCTGTATTATCACATGTGGTCAAGCATTTGTCTTTCACCTGTTTACTAGTTTGGTTCCCAACCTTGTACTTTGGAACTAATGAAGTATCCTACTTTTTGTCAAAGGATATGCAAGCTCTAATCAACAAGATAAACAAGTCTATAGTGGCACCACTTCCTACAAAATATTCTGGTCCATTGTAAGTTCTCTTTATTGGTATGAAATGCTTTGTGGTTTAAAAGAATTACTTATATGATGTATTTGTTTACATGAAATGCTTGAGCAGTACCTTTTTTCCCTTCTAATAATAGGTACCACTCTCATTCTCATTTAGCAAGCTTTTAATTAGAAAATATTCTCTCTAACTTGATGCTTATCTGTTTCCATGTGTATGTGTGAATTTGGATAACCCATAAATAGCCACCCAACAATGAATTGTCAGCACCATCAAACATTGCACATGGTTTATTCAATTTAAGGCCTTCTAATTGAGATTCAGAGAATTTTAATAATTAATTAATCTAGAGTTTCTTAAAGATGAACAAAATCCCAAAATTTCCACAATATCTGACTTGCTTGTGAAACTCAGTTCAGCTCTTATTTCCTTTGGTTGCTTGCTATGCTCTACCTAACTTGTTTTACTTATTTGTCTTCCAGCCGAGGTCTTATCAAGAGCATGCTGCGGAAAAATCCAGAATTACGGCCTAGTGTATGCACTGTTCTATATCCACATTTTACATAAATAGTTGGCATCAGAACAGACATGCTATTGCCTTTAGATAATCCAAAATTTTGATTAAATAAACATATGAATTGTAAAAAATAGACATGTTGATTCAAATCACAATTGTATGTTTGACATGGCAGGCTGCAGAGCTTCTTAGGCATCCACACCTTCAGCCTCATGTGATTAATATTCATCTTAAACCCAATAGCCCTCGGCGCAACAGTTTACCAAATTACTGGCCCGATAATGATATAAAAAAATCCAGATTTACAGGGCCAGAAAGTGTTCCTTATTATAGAGAGAAGAGGCTGTCATGCGGCAATGACAGGACTTTGAATCCCAGTGTTTCTGAAAATGATCATGACTATTCATTTTCTGGTCAACGATATTGTGATAAGCCAAGTAGAATCACTGCATTGTCTACTGGAAGCACTGAAGGAGGAACCATCACGAAAAAAGTTACTACAAAGGCTTCGAATGCAGTCAAGAATACCAAAGCAACCCTGACAAAAGCTTCTCCTACTCCAAAGAGACTAGCATCGGCACTGAAACACAATGAGCTGGTATGATTCTGAACAATTCTTGATATGACTTGTTCAGTAACTAAAAATGTCACACATAAATTTTTGTCCTATTATTTCATTAAAAAAAAAGCTGAGAAAGGTATGTTCCAGTGGTTCTCATTATTCCATTTTGGTAGCAATTGTTAACATAAGAATGGGTTTTCCTGTCTGTCCACATTGACCATGATGTTGTTACATGTATAGACTGAAGTTCACCAAAGGATACCAAGAATGAGTCTTGAATCTGTGTTCGCTTACATGAAATAAATAAATAAATAAAAACTGAGGAACTGTAATGGACAAAATAAGATACAATGAATGCCATCATTTAGTGATCAATGCTCTTCAATTTGTTATACACTCATCGAGGATTTTGATTGACTGCTTGTGCAACAAATATGTTTGTATATTATTCTGACAATGTATTTGTGAATGGTATCTGATTAGCATAGTGCAAAAAATGTCTTCATAATCATCCTTCCTATTGGATATTTATTTTTAGTGCATTGGTTTTTTGCGTTGAAGGGGTAGGAGGTGGTGAGTGGGTGTTGAGGAGACTTGTGGCATTATATTTCCTTTATTTGCCTCCTTGATTTATATACACTTTGCTTTACAGGTTCCTACTTCAAGAACTTTGGTGAAGAGATCTGTTTCTACAACTCGTAGAGCGTCTTTGCCCTTGACCACCAAAGCTGCAGCTCGAGATTTACCTCACAGGCCCAGTCTTGGTGTCTGACAAAATAGAGGTTTAACACAGAAAATTAGAGGCTAGTATTTACTGACCAGAACTGAAAAATGATGGAAAACAGATGTTTCTGAGTTCTGAAATAACAAATCTGTGTTATATCTTCATTAGCTAGCTGATACATCTATATATACATGAGAAAATAGACAAGTTTCCTGAAATTCTGCACTATTTACTGCTGCCTAACATTTCTGCTACCTAACATTTCTGCTGCCTAACTTTGCTGCTGTTAACTTTACTGCCTAACTTTGCTACTGTTTATTTTACTGCTGCCTAACACATAATAATTATAATAATCTCAACAATCAGAAATATACTACACATTTTGCTGCTGCATTGACATCCCCCCTCAAATTGATGAAGGTAAGTCTATCAACATCAATTTGCTATTGAGAAACTTGTGTCTTTGGCGTGTTAGAGCCTTTGTAAAAACATCAGCTACTTGAAGATCAGTAGTAAGATGAGGTAGAGTGATAACACCTCGAGTAAACGCCTCCCGGATGTAATGACAGTCGACTTCAATGTGCTTTGTGCGTTCATGATACACTGGATTTGCAGCAATTTGAATAGCACTGGTATTATCACCATGAAGTGGAGTAGGATCACTTGAAGGAAATCCAAGTTCAGAAAGAAGACCACGTAACCACACAATCTCTGAACACGCAGCAGACATAGCTCTATACTCGGCTTCTGTAGAGGATTTAGAGACACTCTCTTGCTTCTTACACTTCCAAGAAATCAAGGCATCCCCAAGAAAAACACACCATCCTGTGATAGATTTCCTAGTATCTGGACAGCCAGCCCAATCTGCATCACTATAAGCTGTCAAATGAAGAGCTGATTGTTTGGGAAAAAACAACCCACGAGTAGGTGACCCAATTAGATATCGAACTATGCGACGAACTGCCGCAAGATGGAGATGTCGAGGTGAGTGCATGAATTTACTGACGATATGAACAGCATAGGAGATATCGGGCCTTGTAATTGTTAGGTAGATAAGACTACCAACAAGTTGCCTATACAAAAAAGGATCGGGCAAAGGTTCGCCCTCATCTTTCCGGTATTTCACATTGACCTCCATTGGTGTATCAACAGCAGTAGCATCCTGTAAACCAGCCATCCGAATGAGATCTTGAATGTATTTATGTTGGTTTAGGAGGAAACCATGATCTTCATAGTGAACTTCCAGCCCTAAAAAATATGTTAAATGCCCAAGATCTTTCATTTTAAATGTACCGGACAACATATTTTGAAGCTTAGTAATCAGCCCATTATCATTACCAGTGATGATAATATCATCAACATATACTAAGAGAAAGACCATACCAGTGGTTGTCTTGTGAAAGAAGAGTGAGGAATCATATTGACTCTGTGTGAAGGAAAAGGTGAGAAGAGTGTCGCGAAACTTCTCAAACCAAGCCCTAGGTGCCTGTTTTAAACCATACAAGGAACGTCTTAACTTGCAAACCTCATGTGGAGCTATCATTGGCATACCAGGTGGAAGCTTCATGTAGATCTCTTCCTTAAGATCCCCATTTAAGAAGGCATTTTTTACATCCATCTGATGTAAAACCCAAGATTGAGAGGAAGCAATAGCAAGTATGGTTCTCACTGTGGTCATCTTAGCAACTGGTGCAAATGTTTCTTCGTAGTCGAGACCATATTCTTGTTTATTCCCAAGAGCAACCAATCGAGCTTTATATCTATCCAAGGAGCCATCAGACTTGAGTTTCACAGTATAAACCCACTTGCTACCAATGGGCTTAACATTTTGGGGACACGAAACAATGTCCCAAGTATGATTTTCTTCAAGTGCTTGAAGTTCTTCTTCCATTGCTTGTTGCCAACACTTATGTTCCATTGCCTTTTTATAACAAGTGGGGATAGAGATAGAAGATAACACAGTAGACATAGCCACAGGGGTTGAAAAACCATACCTTTCAACTGGTTTGTGAGGTCTAGAGCTTCTACGAAGAGGAGTGGGATTACTGGAACTTGGTGGAACAGAATCAGTTGTCGCAGGTTGATGCGAAGAAGCCATAGTGAGACCTGTAGGAGGATCAGAAGCAGGAGGGGTGCGTCTATGATAAACACAACCAGGTTTAAACCGATGTACAGGTGTTGGTGATGCAGAGAAATACGGTAAAGTAGATAGAGAAGGAAGTTCTGAAGTTTGTGTGGCGCTAAAAAAGGACTGGTGTTCAAAAAAAATGACATTCCTAGAGACACGAGTTCGACGGGCATGAGGATCATAGCAAAGAAATCCTTTTTGGGTTCCAGCATAACCTAAGAAAGCACACTTAACAGATTGAGCAGTAAGTTTATTCCTCTCATGTGCAGGAAGGTGCACAAAACAAACACATCCAAAAACATGCAGATTGGAATAATTTGGTGCATGCCCAAATAAATAAAAATAAGGGGAATTATTGTTCAAGTTGGGAGATGGTAATCTATTAATTAAATAAACTGCAGTAGCTAAAGCTTCACACCAAAATTTAGAAGGAACACAAGACTCAATTAGAAGAGTTCTAACAACATCAAGAAGATGACGGTTCTTTCTTTCAGCCACACCATTTTGTTATGGAGTGAAAGGACAAGAACGCTGAGAAATGATCCCATGACTTTGAAGAAAGAATTGAAACTCATTTGACATATATTCCCCTCCCGAATCAGATCGCAAGATTCTGATTTTAGCAGAAAACTGTGTTTCAATTAAAGCAAGAAAGACTTTGAACACAGAGAAAACCTCACTCTTAGTCCTAAGAAAATATACCCAAGTAAAACGAGTGAAATCATCAATAAATGTAACAAAGTATTTGTAATGTTCATGAGAGATTACAGGTGCAATACCCCATACATCAGTATGCACGAGTTCAAAAGGTTTGGTGGTATGGGTTTGATGCAATGGAAAAGGAAGAGTTTTGCTTTTGCCAAGTTTACAGGATGCACAATCAACAACATCATTATTAGAAGAAAAATTTTTATTCCCAAGTAAACCAGATTTAAGCAAGATTCGAAGTACATGAGAATTAGGATGTCCTAAACGTCTATGCCACACCTGATTATTACTTTGGATAGCATTACAAGCAACATAATTTGACACTGGAGGAGGAGACAAAAACAAGGGAAAAAGACGTCCCACTTTAGGCCCCTTCGCGATCATTTTCCCGGACACTTGATCCTGCACAAAACAACCAGATTTTGAAAATTGAACGGTGCAGTTACTGTCAACTAATTGTCCGACAGATATAAGATTAGTAGACAACTTAGGAGACACAAAAACATTATTTAAAGAAGCTGAAATATCACCAACGGCTGTGATATGTAAGGAATTTCCATCTGCTGTATGAATCTGAAGATCTCCACTATACTTTTGAACATTTTTTAAAGGCAAGGCAGTGTTGGTCATGTGATGGGAAGCACCAGAATCAAAATACCAAGGCTTAGAATCAGAAGTATTGTTACCTGAAAAACCAAAGGCTGATAGGGCAGAAACTATCATTTGTTGGACCATTTCAGGGGTAATCGTAGACTGACCAGCATTGGAGACACTAGAGGGACCAACCGAGACATTGTAGGCAGTTTCATGTTTCTTTGGAGGCCGAATGGAACACTCTTTGATGATATGCCCTGCTTTCTTACAATAATTGCAGAATTTTTTAGTACAATTATTGGCAAAGTGACCAAAATTCTTGCAACTATAACACTGGACATTAGTCATATCTCTGCCTCCGTTAGATCTCCTTTGGGCAACGTAGGCAACAGGAATTGGAGCAGAATTTTGAGCTTTCTGCTCCAAGACAGCCAGTGTAGTGAGCCGTTGTTCTTCCCTGAGAAGCTCTCCTACACAAATATTCATTGAAGGAACTAACTGTCTATTCATCAGGTTAGACCTGATTGTTTCAAACTCCCCCCTTAACTTCATTAAAAACTGATCACGCTTGCTGGTTTCATGGATATTTTGTACAGCAACTAGTCCTTCAGAAGGAACATTTGCATACACAATATCAGTGTATTCAGTCCAAAGAGTTTCAAATGAAGAATAAAACTCTTGGATTGACATACTCCCTTGACTGAGTTGGCTCAACTCAAGCTCCAATTGAAACCTTCGTGCTGAGTTGCTTTGGTTGTAGACGTTCTTCAAGTAATCTCACATTCCTCTAGAGGTCTTATAAGGCTTGAGACTGAGAAGTATGGAGGGTTCCACACTTCCAAGAATCCAGGACATAATCTGAGCATCCTTTACCTCCCATTTTGCATATTTCTCCTTCTCCTTTTCTTTGTCAGGTGCAGAATCACTGATATGACTCCATAGTTCCTTTCCCTTGACAAAGAGCTCAAATGGGAATGCCCAGGCAGAATAATTTTTGCCATTAAATCGAACAAAAAAATTTTCTGATCTTTCCAAAGACATGGTTCAATCAGAAAACAAGAATAGATCCAAGAAAACAGAACCAAGAACTAAGAGAATAGGTCCAAGAAACTATGATAGCAAGATACAAGTGATACAAGAACAAGAATACTATGATCTTGGAGCAAGACAAGGAACAAGACACAAAGATTATCTCAGGATTTTGGCTCTGATACCATGACATAATAGAGGTTTAACACAGAAAATTAGAGGCTAGTATTTACTGACCAGAACTGAAAAATGATGGAAAACAGATGTTTCTGAGTTCTGAAATAACAAATCTGTGTTATATCTTCATTAGCTAGCTGATACATCTATATATACATGAGAAAATAGACAAGTTTCCTGAAATTCTGCACTATTTACTGCTGCCTAACATTTCTGCTACCTAACATTTCTGCTGCCTAACTTTGCTGCTGTTAACTTTACTGCCTAACTTTGCTACTGTTTATTTTACTGCTGCCTAACACATAATAATTATAATAATCTCAACAATCAGAAATATACTACACATTTTGCTGCTGCATTGACAGTGTCCTTGATTGCTACAGGTCTCCAGATGTTTCTGTCAATGCCCCCAGGATGGACAAGGTGCTTGAGTTCCCCTTAGCCTCGTACGAAGACCCTTTCCATCCTATCCGTAAAACTTCATCAACTTCTGTGCAAGATTCCTCTGGGTCGCCAGAAGGGGACTGTTCAATAATGAAAGATAAATGCACAATCCAGATCGCTGACAGCAAATCTGATAAATTGAGCTACACTGGTGGTTGGCAAGGATTTACAAGCCCCATCCTGCCAATGGATCGCGAGGATGGAAGTGATTGTTCTGATCAAAATGCTACTGCTGGTGCATCAAGTCGAACCTCATCAGACCAAAGGCGTCGTCGTTTTGATATGTCATCTTACAAACACAGAGCCGAAGCATTAGAAGGACTGCTTGAATTTAGTGCAAGGCTGACTGCCTAGGGTTCTTACTGATTTTTAGGGATTATTCAAGCAGAAATTTAATCGTATTATAGATTGTTTGGATTATATATTCAAATAGCATGCATAAAGTGATTGAAATGTACAAAAACTTTTGAGATCACTGTTTCTGTGAATATAGTACATTATTTTTGTTCATAGGGTACATTATCACAAGAGTTGTATTTACCTCTTTCTTTTACAAAATTTTGCATAATATAGGATTTAATGATATGTTAGGATATAGGGTACATAGAAAACAACTTTAATATAGGATATTGATAGTATTTTGCAGTTTGGCTACAAAGCCATGTGTAAAAATAATAAATAATTCAGAATGTAACTGATGCAGAACTATAGGTTGAGTTGAAAGGATAGACAAGTTGACACACAACTCAAAGAAATAATAGCAAACTAGTTGCAAAAATGCCTAAGGAGTAAGGATTTTATCCTACTGTACTAGATCAATCCAAATATACAAACAAGAAGATTATGTACTAGTTAAAATGCACACTGCTTCATGACCATTCACATAGGCAGCCTTGATCATTCTTACTAAATACAAATTGAGTTTAGTTTGAGTTGCTTTGAACTAATCACTGAGGAACTGATGCACTATTTTATGATATCTTACCCGGATATTAATGCCTTGTTGGTGTGCTAGATTGGTTAAGATCTTTATTATTTTTATCATTACACTTGGTTTTGGACATGGACTAAATAGTTTTCTGTGGAGAAAAGCAGAGTGAGCAAAAATGAATCTATCTGTTTCTCTACTTTACTTTTCTAAATCCTTTCTCTGGTCTCTGGTGTTGGTTCCAATAAATTCAGAAGGTCACAGGAGAAGATCATGAGCTAAAGAGTTTTTATTGGTAACAAAAGATGAACTTTATATAAGAAGTCCTTCCCCCAAAGATTCATATTGCACTAAAAATAGTTGAAATGACAGACTATCAACTCAAAGTTTTTCCAGCTTCAATTCGAACCCTTAACCTCTCCACAAACTGTTGAGTAGCCTGAAATCAGCGTATCTCAATCACCTAATTAAGCCTCTAGCTAGATTCGAGACGAGCTCTAATAATACCATGAAAAGAACAGAATTGCAAAAGGAAGAAGAAGGATTTGAAGAAGAAGAAGAAAAAGTGAAGGGAGGATAGAGAGAATTGAATTGAGAAAAAAAAAACAATTATTATTAATCTCCAAGCCTAATGGGTCCCATTAAATAAGAAGAAGGGAAGGGAAATATCTAATAACAAAGACTTAAATTGTTGAATGAGGTTTTTTCCTTCCTGGGATATTACATAATTTGCAGCATTCGCAGCATTTCTGCATCACTTCTTTCAGCCGGACTCGATGAATTGGATCCCTCAGAGAATCACGTCTTCGATATTCAATGCACGGACATTTCCAAAGAGGGAGTCCACGATAGAGGCGGGTATGGATGCGGCCATAAGCATCATAATGGTAATAATAATAATAATAATAATAACAATGATAAGAATCTCCTAGCGTCTTCTTCTGTGTCTTCTTCTGTGTTCTATTATTCGCCTCATCTCTTGAGGGGTAACATAATTTGCAGCATTGGCAGCATTTCTGCTCCACTCCTATTCGTCGATTGGGACGCCTTCGAAATCGAATGCACGGACAACATTCGGGACGACGAGAACTCACAAGATCGTCTCTATTACAATCATAATAATAATAACAATGATAAGAATCTTTTGCCGCTCCATGTGTTCTATAATTTGCCTTCATACCATTCCATTCTTCCATAATCCTGGATGCACACAATAATGTAGGTACTCCAATTGAAAAGTAAGTCTAATCACATCAAGTGGAAAAGATTGAATTGAAGTATATTGTTTTTGACAAAAAAAAAAAAAGAAGCTGACTAATTAATTAAGGGATGGAACGGAGGGAGGGAGATTTAATTACAATAATTATTACATACCGGTTCAAGCTGGCCATGAATTCAGCGCTATGCTCCAGGAACACAGTAGATCTATTCATATGGTGTTCCAAGTTGCAAAGGAATTGTTTAAAGTCAAAGTTGTCATAGAATTGATGAAACCAGTCGGCAAGGAATTGTTTAAAGTGGTTAAGGTTGGCATAGAATCGATGAAACCAGTCCGCCAGGAATTTACAGCATTTCTGCAGAGCCTTATTTTCAGAATCTTCCTTCACCTCCTCCACATCTAATTCTACTTCTTCGCTATACTCCTCCTCCTGCCAGACTTGGTTATTCGGATAAAATTGGGAACGGCTTAAAGGACTCACAGGAACACCGCTGCTATAACCATAACCATTTGAATAAAATTGGAAAGGAACGCCGGAAGTATAACCATAACCATTTAGAAATTTTGAGGGAAAAAATTGGGAACGGTACGGAGGAAAAGGAGCGCCGCCGTTGTCGGCGATCACCATCTGCACACTCACGTATCGAAGAAAACCTGCCATGCCTACCTACCTCTCAATATTCTTAAACTCGATTATCTTCTTTATGGCTTTTCTATTTATAAAGACAAGAACAACCAATATAATTACTTGGGAAGCTAAGAAAGAATTATAATTACAAAAGGAATATAAAACATAACCAACAAATTGCCTATTATAATAGAAAAATCATGCAAATTTATAATTTAGAATTATAGGTACTTGGGAAGAAAGAATTATAATTACAAAAGGAATATAAAACATAACCAACAAATGTATAGATGCTATACACCGGTGGTGAATGAGAAGGCGCCACCCGTTAAAAAAATGGTCAACGCTGAGCAAGCCTTTTTTTTACAAAATTTATATTACTTTCTAAATTATTATATTTTTAATAAGAAAATTCTTTATTTTTTATTAATAAAATCCATCTAATTTTCTGATCCTATTTTTTTTTATTACCTATATAATATGAAACACGTATAACAATTTTGGTTTGGAGTCAAGCTAGCATTCATGATTCTGTTTAACTTATTAGGACTCTAGTGTACTGTGAGAGTCATAGTATAGCTCATTCACTTCATATTTGTTAGTAGTATACTATTTGTGTTATAGTAGGACTCTTGTTGAGTCCCAGTTTAGTGTTATTTATTATATCTTCTGAACTATTTTCTGTAAGTTTATGTTTCCCAGATAATCTATATTCTCATCATATTTATCTTCTGTACTAGTTTTTCTCATGCGCGATGCACACAAAATAGGTGTCCAATATTAATATTTTATATTAAAATTTTTAATTTATTTAGATTTTAAATATTTAAAATACAAAGTCAAAGAGAATAGACTACCTCAAGTCTAGAAGAAGTCTACTCAAAATCAACAAATGTCTAAGTAAAAAAAGACAATTGATTGCCAACACTTGGACAAAAAAAGTATGAGCTACTAAGCGTGTAGGCCTAATATACACAAAACTTAAGTAACATGCAAAAAAAAGACAATACTCAACATGTTGCCAACATGACAAATATAGGCTAGCCACGAATGTAACCAGGCCTCTAAGTCACCCAAAGGCCAAGCAAGTTGTAAGGCTACTTGCAGGCCGCATCGATCAAAGAAAGGTACACAGGCCAAAATATAAGTATATGTAAGAAGAACGACACATAGACCTAAAGTAAAGTAAAGACATTGGCACACAGACCCAAATTACATTTCGAAAGAGTTTTAATTTACATCATAGGAAAGCTAGCTAGGAGAGTATGTTGGTACTAAAACACAAATTAAACACATCTATCGGTGTCAGTTTGAAATGAAGAACTTAGGTTTGGTTTGGTAAGCATTAGGTACGGCTATATATGCCATTATACTTCCTGGATGCCTCATTGCTGTCAAGTACCGGTTTATAATAACCCCATGGAGCTGCTGGCACAGCAAATGTGCTGTAGTGCATCTGTTGAGGAGGATTAGGGGTGATCTCATTTGGGTCATAAGTCGCTGTCTTTTTAGCTTCCTCCACCAGTTTCATCATATCACTCACCTCATCATTTGTTGTTGTGCTGCTAACTGGTTGCTTGTACGATCCACTGCTGTAATTTGGTTTTGTTTCACTGGCTTTGTGGCTCACATTTGTGCTTGATCTTAATATGCCACTCTTCTTGGAATCATCATCTTCATCTTCATCTTCAACCGGCCACTCAGAATATGGGATCTTGTAAGCAATTTTCTTGTTGTTGATGTCTGGAATTTCCTCGTCATGGGTGTTTTTGGTTTGTGCTCCATTGAATTTGGGTTTCTCGTGGTCGTCTTTGTTGGTTTTGTAAGTGCTATGCCCTTTCCTGTTGGGCCAGTTAGGCCTTTGACCACTATCCATGCTATTGTAATTTGCTGTCTTGGCTACATCAGAATTGGACCTTTCATTGGGGAGTGGGCTTGTTCCTCGACTGTCTTGGAGGTTCAATTCGTCAAAGTTCTTGAGCACCAAACCGGTGTTTATCTTGTCCCTCCCATTCTCAATGTTGTCGGGAGAAGGAGAACCCTCTTGATGACTTGGCCAACTAGGCTTTGTACTTGGTGAGCTTGGATGGTTCAAAGTGAGATGTGTCATGGATCTAGGTGGAGATTCAACTCGACTTGACCAATTTGGCTTAGTACTAGCATTGTGAGTGCTCAACAAGGGATACTCCGTGGGTCTAGGTGGAGAGTTATCTCTACTTGACCAATTTGGTCTCACACCTGAGTTAGGATGACTCGACTCAAGATACATAAATTTTGGTGGAGAGTCGTCATATTGGCTTGGCCAATTTGGTCTTGTGCTTGAGTTAGGATAATAACTCGATTCATGATGTGTCACGAACCTAGACGGGGAGTCATCTCTGGTTTGCCAATTTGATCTAGGGCTTGAGTTGGGATGATTTGAAACAAAACGCCTTGTGGATGGAGGAGGGGAATTATATTGGCTTGGCCAATTTGGTTTAGCACTTGAATTTGAATGGCCAACTTCAAGATACTCCACTGATCTAGGTGGAGAGTCATATTGCCTTGCCCAATTTGGTGTAAAACCCGGGTTGGATTGACTCAACTGATGACGAACCAGAGGTCCACTGAAAGAGTTGTCACGACTAGGCCAATTTGGTCTAGCACTACTTGAGTTAATATGGCTCAACTCAGGATGCATCATGGATCTAGGCGGATAGTCATCCTGATCATGATTTGGCCAATTATGTCTACCACCCGAGTGATTAGGATGGTTCCACTCAGGATGTGTAATAAATCTAGGTGGAGATTCATCCCGACTCGGCCAATTACGCCTAGAACCGGTTCTAGGACGCCCCAACTCTTGATGCTCATCAGTGTCTTCCCAACTAGGAAACTTTGCCATGTTGGGAGGACTAAACTGATGAGAATACTCATCATACTTGAGTGGAGACTCATCTCTGCAGCCCCAATAGGTACGACTTTGATGAACAGGAGCACCAGACATGGCTGCTTCCTTAAGAAACTGGTCAAGGAAGCTTTTAGCCATCCCAAGATTATCATCACGGTCCTCCTTGAGACTATAATGAGTAGTCATCGCAGGGCGAACAACCTTAACCACCCTTTCGGTCCTCACAACGTAGCTGTCTGAGCCATCTACGTTTGGATAGTGTGTGATGGAGCTTTTCCTCTGCCCACCATCAACAACCACTGCTCTTGGCTTGCTCATCACGCCGCCATCTTCGTAGGGATAGCCATACCCATCCTCGTTTGGCTTTCCCTTCGTACCATCAAAATCCTCGTACTCCTCGTCGGCCACCTTTTTGTTGCTTGCTTTACTATCAAAACCATACGACCAATCCATTGATGATTGATCAGATCAGAATTGAAAGAAATCAAAGCTCAGTTTTTCTCTATGCATATGCTTTCTCTTATTTTTTGTTTTCTGATGCTACTTAAGAGATGAAGTTTCTCCTTTTATAGACAAGCCAAGGGGTGCTTAGCTTGTTGAACTATTGATAAATAACTGTGAATTATATTACAGTACGTGTAACTTTCACTCTAAACTATTATTTATTCCCTTTAAATCTTATTATGGTCAAATGACTCTTTTCCTGCTTAGGCACTTATCCATGCCAGTCTTTTATCTCTTAGAGAGTCGATATGAGGTTGTATTTTTTTGAGTGATGATATGAGGTCGTATTAGTTACACGTAAAAATAATTGACTCACACAATATGGAGTAAGATGCACATTTGAACCTTTGGTCCTGTATGTTGGGCTTGGCATTTCATGATGCTCAATTATTGGATTCTTTATGCCTTGCCTTCCTATCTTAAAGGAATCAAATTCTATTTGAATAAACGTTTGGCATATATTAATGGTCTCTTTATTACCAAGTCATGAACAAGATTATTGATAGTAATTAAACTGTTTGAGAATCACTTATGGTAGAAGATCAGAGAGCGGATATTTGTGAATTTATGTTGTGCATGCGCGCTCCAACGAGCTGGCATGTGTACGCAGATAATTTATCCTAGCGCTTAGCTAGCTACCTTTTCCATGTGATAGTAAAATAAGTATTCCGTAGTAATTTATCTTTGAGTTAATTCTATTTTTGGTCTTATATTTATAGGTATTAGTCCACTTTTAGTCATCTATTTTCAAAACATTACCGTTGGTCCTTTTTTTTTATTTATTTATAAATTCACAGGGTCTTTCTCCATCCATTAAACGATCCGGGTCCACCCACGTTCGCTTCAGAAGGCTTCGGGTTCTCCCGAAATTCTTTCCTACAAAGAGATCAGAGCCACTTGTCACTTGAACTACCCCATTGGGTTATTACCTTTGGTCCTAGTATTATTATAATATGATCATTTTTTATCCTCTATCAACAAAATTGTTTAAATAACGTTAAATGTAAGGGCATTTTGGTGTTCTAAGTGTTAAGTCATTTTTTTTTGGTCATATATATATATAAACATCCTCATTGGTCCTAACAATCTAACATTATTGTGACATGATCATTTTTTGTCCTCCGTCAACAAATATATTTAAATGACATTACAAATTATGTTATTAACTACACAAAATCCGTTGTTTTTTCTTCTTGGCAATAAACCTGTTATCAATATATAAGTCTATTGCAAAAATCAAAAAGTGCAATTGAAAAAAACAAGTTTACTTCGTGACAAACCTTAAGTCTAGTACATAAGTCTACTTAATAAAATTCACAAGACTTGTAGTTCTATTACCAAGAAGAAAAAAAAAGGATTTTGAGTGGTTAATAACGTTATTTTTAATATCATTTAAACATATTTGTTGACGGATGATAAAAATGATTATGCCACAATAATTTTAGGACAAAAAAATGTTTTTTGAAAAAAAAAAGGATTAAAAGTGAAATGACACATATAAATCTAGAACAAAAAAAAAAGACTTAACCCTTAAAACTAAATAAACCAAAATGTCTTTGTATTTAATGTCATTTAAACACTTTTGTTGACTAAGGACAAAACATAGTCATGTCACAATAATGTTAGAACCAAACGAAAATATTTTTTTATAAAAATGATTAAAAGTAGACTGACACCTATAAATATATGACAAAAAATCTGTTGCTTTGATAATAAATAAATGATTAAAGTTATATCACAAATAATTAAGTGACCAAATCTATGCTTTACCCAAAACTAAGACACTGAAAGTGATTTGTTTTTTTTGCCTAAGTACCTTGTAATTTGATGATATCATTGTTATCATTCTAAACGAAAGGTTATATCTTAGAGTTTGCTATAACTAAGTTAGATTGTAGTTAAAAAAAAAAGTGTCATTTTCTTATTATTTTATTTTATGAGATTATACCAAATTTATATATAACACAATTTTCCAAACCTTATCCGAGTGTGATGATGAAAGGGCATATGCTCTTTCATGGATCCCCTCTCACTTCTCCTCCACTCACTCAACCCCATAGCCACATGTCCTCAAAACCAACACTGTCTTTGCAGCAGCGCTAACCCAAAAACCAGAAAATATCAGATTGATCTCAACAACAGAGAAGCTCTTTAATGGCTTCATCAGCAACAACTAGAGCTTCCTTCACATTCTACCTCTCCCAGACCCAACTCCCCACTCCTCCAAAACCCAAACCCCACCTCTCCTACCCCTATTCTCCTCTCCTCCCAAAACCCCTCTCCCTTTCCTCCATTTCCAGACACCCAAAGCCTCCAAGATCCCTAGATGTCTCCCAAGAAGACAAGCCCATTTCCCAGCAGCCAATTTCAGAACAGGCTGTTCAAGAACCAAGCTTTTCTCCAGAAACCTCTCAAGATTCACCCACAGAGGCTGAGAGTTTGGATAAGAGGAGATTGGAGGAGAAATTTGCTGTGCTAAACACTGGGATTTATGAGTGCAGGTCCTGTGGGTTCAAATATGATGAGGCAGCTGGTGACCCTTCATATCCCATTCCTCCTGGGTTGCCCTTTGATAGGATGCCTGAGGATTGGAGGTGCCCTACTTGTGGGGCGGCCAAGAGTTTCTTCCAAAGCAAGAGCGTGGAGATTGCGGGTTTTGCCCAGAATCAGCAATTTGGATTGGGTGGTAATACTCTCACCTCTGGCCAGAAGGCTATCCTTATCTATGGTGGTTTGTTCTTGGGATTCTTGTTCTTCTTGTCTGGTTACTTTCTGCAATAGCTGAGGACTTTATGTTTTGCACAATTTGATGATTCTCAGTTAGTATAGATTTTTGCACTTGTGTTGTTATGTGATGATAATAATAGTGTATGGTTTGGTATACAGAGATGTAAGTAAGATTCAAATACATGCAAAAACCATATAGTAGTTCTGCCCATCAGTGATCATACATAGTACTTTTGAATTTAGATTTTGTAGAATGGTGGCTGCTCTTATATATGTGGTAAGAATGTTGGATAGTATTGAGGTTTCTTGAGACGTCATTCGACTAAAACCAAACATGAAGGTTCTGCCTAGACTATTGATGCCAAAGAAACCTTAGTGCAGACAAATACAGAGAAATCAAGAAATGTCACTGGTGCCCCTTGTTTGACCGATCACCTTAAAGCCTTGCTCCAGCGGCAACGTGGGGGGTTTGAATCCCTACCTAGGGGGTCATTGGGAGACCTTAACCGATTAGATGAAGACCCCTTGTGCATAGAGTGTACAAGAAAGGGGTTGGAACCTAGGACTGATGGGGCACAACTTGCGATTTACCTCCTCCAAGCTCCAATGGCTCTTGGGCAGGGGTTTTGGAGGCTTAGGATTAGTCTGGCATAAGCTGGAAACCTAATGTATAAAAAATGTCACTGGTTGTGTCATCTTATTCGATGTTTAAGGTAACAGGGATCAACCCAGACAGTAGCAAATTAAATACTTTATAGGCGTGAAGAACGGGATATAGTACTAACTAGAACCCTAAGATAAGTGTCATTTTTATAAACATGAACAACCCAAATTTGAATTCACATTCTGAATATCCAAGCATAAGACAAAAGAAAATTTTCATTACCACCAAACCAAGTAAAAGCATAGTATATACTACAACAGGATCAACTCTATATTTTCATTTAGAGGTTTCTGCTGAAAAGAACAAGGCAAGTTGATGTTTTGCAGCCATTCTTTGTGTAATATGCTGCAATGGAGTTCTTTTCTTGCTGTGATGTCAAGATGATAAGCTTAAATTCACATGTAAACTCGAGATAAGACCATATTTCTTGTTTAAAAGCACACAATCACACTGCTTGTATATCAATCTATCCCATTGCTCTGCCTATTAGTATTGTAGCATTTAGAGTTGTTAGAATGTTTGTTTTACACTTGAATAAACACTTCCTGTTACCATTGTAGTTTAACACATATTTGTATATAATTGTTTACAAGTTTACATATTTTATGATCTTTAAATGGTACTGATGTACACTAGTGACCACAACTATATATGATTCGATTCCTGCGCCTTGTGGCTACTAGCAAAGAAAAGCTTATGACCTTATTTTAAGTTAGCTTATCCTTTGTGCTGTGTCTCAAAGGCCTTTTTTTGTCTTGCTTTTGTCCCTAATCTCACCTCAATGTTTGCTTTAAGAGTTGTAGTTGTAAAACTCTTAAGATAAATTACTTATTTTACTATCAATTACTAAAAATAGCGAAGTCATTCAACGTTAAAACAAAAATGTTTTTGACCCTACAAAGTAAAATTAGACAATATGTTTAAGCAAATGTAATAAAATAAAGTTACAAACAAGAAAAGTAAAAAGGAAATAAAATGCATGACAAGATCTTTCCTTATGGCCAATGCTCCGAGTGGAGGTACACACTGAATACTTAGTTCATCTTCCTGATCTCAAAGCATCCTAGCCTGCATCAAGTTTCAAGTTTAATTCTTTGTATCACACACCAAATACAATTTCTTAGACTCTACTATTGGCAGAAATGAGGGATGAAATACAATAATAAAATAGTGCTGAATTCATATGCCAAGCTATGGCGGCTAATTATACCATGGAGTATGGTCTATCTTACATTGTGGAACCTAGTCGAAAATGACATTTATATTAGAGTTTATTACCAAAATGGTCTCTCGACTATTGCGAAATTACCAATTTGGTCCTCGACAATTTTTTGTGAGCAATTAAATTCCTCGACTTTGAAAAATTTAACCAATTTGGTCCTCCGTTTATTTTTCTGTTAAACATCCGTTAAATCAGGACCAAATTGGTAATTTTGCTATAGTCAAGGGACCAAATTGGTAATTAATTTTCACTGAAATGGTCCCTTGACTGTAGCAAAATTACTAATTTGGTCCTGATTTAACGGATGTTTAACGACAAAATAAACGGAGGACCAAATTGGTTAAAATTTTCAAAGTCGAGGGACTTAATTGAGCACGAAAAATTGTCGAGGACCAATTTGGTAATTTCGCAATAGTCGAGGGACCATTTCGGTAATAAACTCTTTATATTATGTGTTTACAATTAATATATTATAAGCTTAAAGTTAACTGATTATATACCTATAAATAAATTGGATGTATATAATTTGTTAACTGCATTCATATGATTTATTAATTATAGACAAATAATATGTTGGGAAAATTGTAATATATGTCCCCCACAAATATGTCAATTATAATTAGTGTCGTTCTTAAATTATTAGTGGTGTAAATGTTGTTTCTTAATTTTCAAAACGTGACATATATTATCCCTCCCTAGTAGGAAGAAGGAGACAAATTTTCGTCTGGGGAAGGAGAACAAATGAAGAAAGAAAAATGGAAGAAAAAAAAAAGTGATCTTCAAACAAGAAAATTAGCGAGTAACCACATTTACACTATTAATAATTCAAGGGTGATATAGATAATTGACATATTTGTGAGGGACATAATTTATAATTTTTCTTAATATGTTAACTAATAATATTGTTAATTACATATACATAATATGTTAATTGCAATAAACACATTTAATTGAAAATGCACATAAGATTTTAATTATAGACACATAATTTGAATGTCGTTTTGGAGCATTGTGGACTCTAGTCCATGATATAACAATTTAGTGATGGCATGCAACACTTTGAAATGGGAAGTAAATATAGAACATGCACTTGTAGTGAATAATTACCTTTATATTATTCCTCAGCTTAAACCCTGTGTAAATCTACAACAAAAGAATGAATGATCAATATCTTAAAAATTCATATGATTTTTCATTCCACTGAGATAAATCAAGCTAGGGTTAAACTACTTACCAGACAATATTGTTAGATCAATCAAAGAAAAACTTTTTGATACTGCCCTTGGATCTTCTTCAATGTTACAACAATGTCTTTGAAGTTTGGCCTTGCATCAGGAGATTCAGCTGCACAATTTAAAGCCAATTCTAGTAAAGTGGATACACACTCCAACACAGCACTTGAGTTTTCATCTTGTTGTCCCAACAAATTGGTATCTACCACTTGAGCTACACCATTAGGTAGTGAATCCTTTATCCAACTCTTTAAGGTTACGCCTTCGACGAACATCTCGTCAGTAGGTTTTCTTTTTGAAAAGACTTCCATCAACATAATGCCATAACTATAAACATCACACCGTGTAGATACAATCCCTTTTAACCCATACTCTACAATGGATAAAAATCAATATTAACAACACAATTTGAAAATTTATACTCTCTTACCAAAAGAAAAAAAAAAAAAAAGAAAGAATAAAATGAGAAACATAAAAAAAATGTTCACCTGGTGCCATGTAACCCAATGTTGCTAAAGTCTTAGTATGCATAAAGCTTTCCTCTGTGCCCATCAATTTTGTTATACTAAAATCACCAACATGGGCAACCATTTCTTCATCTAATAGGACATTGCTAGGCTTTAGATCGCAATGGACTACAGATGATGAATAACCATGGTGAAGATATTCTAAAGCACATGCAACGTCAATCACTATGTTGAATATTTGTCCAATGCTCAACGAGTTTTCTGAATATAACCATTCCTCCAAACTCCCATTTGACATGAACTCAAGGATCAAGGCTTTAAAGTTCTCTCCACAGCAACCTGTTATGACCTTAGTAAGATTTCGATGGCGAACATTGCGCAACACTTGGCACTCAACATCAAAACTCTTATCTCCATCATCTGATTGGTTAAATACCTTCACTGCAACCATCATCCCATCATTCAAAATGCCCTTATAAACAGATCCAATACTCCCAGTACCTATCAAGTTGTTAAGACTGAATCCACTGGTGGCTCGAAAAATTTCATGGTATGAAATCCTTTGTACTTCTATTGCAGACAAAGGGTTTTCCACCACATTTGGAGGGTTATTTTTTCTTTTATACCATACCAATAGATAAACAACAACAATGACTGATATTGTTATTACCACTACTGATGGCACAGTTGCAACTAGAAGCAGTCTTTTCTTGCTTGAATTATGAACTTGATTGGCCTTGCAAGGTGGGACATGAAACCTTGGAAGTCCACATAATGGTCCATTAGACACAAACTCTTGATAAGTGAAGTTTGCAAAGCATCCCCCAGATGGAATTTCACCACTCAAATCATTAAAAGAAACATTGAATCGCTTGAGATTTCTAAGTTTTTCTAAAGATTTCGGGATTGAACCTGTGAGATTGTTGTACGACAAGTCCAAGATTTCTAAGCTCAAAATGTCACCAACTGAATCAGGAATAGTACCCTGCAGTGCATTGTAGCTTAAGGAAAAGTTAAGCAAGTTCTGTAGGGCACCAATTGTGTGTGGGATACCTCCTGAAAATTGATTATACGATAGATCTAAAGTTACCAACTCACTTAAGCTTCCAACTTCATTAGAAATAGAGCCATTCAAGAAATTGGAGTTCAGGCTAAGCTGCAACAGATGTGTTAGGTTCCATAAGCTTGCGGGTAATCCAAACGTTAATCGATTATAGCCTAGTGAAAGCCTTGTGAGTGAAGTCAAATTACCAAAGCAATCCAATAGGGGACCAGATATCTGATTCATCGCCATGTATAATTCTACCAAGTTGTGTAGTTGGCAAAAACCACTTGAAATCTCTCCAATGATATTGTTTTTAGAAATGCTTAATCTTTGAATGTTGTGTAGGTTTCCCAATGATTTTGGCACGTGGCCGGTTAGGCTGTTGAATGATAAAAGTAACACACCCAAGTTGCTCAAATTTCCAATTTCTTCTGGGATGCCACCCTTCAGCTCACCACTTTGAATAGATAAGTATTGAAGGGAAGTTGAAAGATTTCCAATTGAAGCTGGAAGGACAACTTGCAAAGGATTAGCTGACAAATCTAGCACTTCCAAATATTTACAGTTTGCCAAGGAATTAATAAGACTCAATTCTGAGGAAGAAGAAGGTTCATTCCTAAAATTATTTAAAGGGAGGACCAAATCTGTAAGATAGCCGAGCTTTCCAAGAGAGTTGGGAATGGGACCGCTAAATTCATTAGCGCCAAGGTCTAAACGATTGAGCATAGAGCAATTTGATATAGACTCAGGTAGGACTCCACTGAAGCTATTCTCACTCAAATATATTACTTGTATATTTGGTACACCATAGCACATGCTTGAAGGAAGGCTTCCATGAATAGAATTAAAGGCGAGACTAAGTCCGACTAGTGTTGAGATATTGAAGATAGCTGGTGTTATTGTACCTGCTAAGTAGTTATCTTTTTAAAAACTGCATAACATAAAGAAAAATACTCATGGACTCCCAAACTTAAAAGAAGAAAAACATGAATGGATAAACATGAGTAAAAAATGAGAGTAGAATTTAGGAGTCTATGTAGAATTAAACCAGCTAAAATTTTCAATTTCATTAAATTGACTCCCTAAATCAAGCGAATAGTTCAATTGAGCTCCTAAGTAAAAGAGTTTCATTCAAACCCCTTAAACCGGCTAAAATTTTCAATTGAATCCTAAATCAACGTATTTAGCATGTTGGTATAAGGGAATAGCAATTTCATTCCCTTGTAATTCCATGAAATTTACAATTTCATTGTTTGATAAGAGGGAACTGCAATAACCTCCAACCATGGAACTGAAAATCCAAGCACACTCCTCTTCCCCCTCCTCTTGGAATTGGAATTCCACATCCCATGGAATTGGAATTATTATTATTGGATCAAGGGAGGGGGTACCCAATAGATCTATCGTTTGTTCACAGTAGCATTTTCGGCACCAAGGCTACCAATGCATTCGTCACGGATTATCCTGCGGACCTCTTTGTGGAGACGGTCAAACTCAATCCAATTGCATTTTTTTTTTGTTGCAATCTTAGCAAGATTATTAGCCACCACGTTTTGATCTCGTGATATGTGGGAAACCTTGATCTCCCATTATTATTATTATTGTTGTTGTTGTTGTTGTTGTTGTTATTCTTCTTGTTGTTGTAATTATATATTATTGTTACATTACACACACGCGCACACACAGTCCTCTACATGAATACATACAATTTAATATTTCAAATACACAATGCACACAATCTACACTAAAATAGTTTGTGTGCATATGTATAATAGATTCTGTGCATTTATGTTTGTTCTCAAAATGGGTAACATCATAACATACCTGTAAAACGGTTATTGCCCAGGTTTAGAGTGCGAAGTGCAAAGCATTTATCAAGCATTATTGGGATTGAACCATGTAGCAAATTATAATCCAAAAGAACTTTTTCAATTCCCGGAAGATGATGGCATATGTTTGTTGGAAGAGTACCAACTAGCCTATTTGCCCCTAAATTAAGATATTTTAAGGAAGACATGTTGAATATGCCAAGAGGTATGGACCCGGTTATTTGTTCATTTTGTTCTAATCTCAATGTCTTCAAGCTTATGAGATTACCGATCTCTTCTGGTATTGCACCTGCAAATTAAATCTCCAAAATCAACCATTTATGCATTGAATTTAAGTAAAAATTTTAGAATTTAATCCCATTCAATAATGTTCGATAATACTCCATAATAATAAATTTAGTTGACCAGAGTGATAGTGCACTCTCATCTTTTAAAAGAGGTAAGTTATGAGCTCAATCAAAATCCATTATCATTTGAAAAAATCAATATGGTCAGCAATTTGTCCTTTAATTTGATTGAATTAGCGCAGAACTAGCAGTGATTAGTTCAAGTATAGTATGGGTTAATAATAGCAATAAACCAATATGGTCAACACTTAATAAGAATAGCAATAGTAACTACTACTAGTAATAACCCTAAAGGGTGATTGAATTCTCGTACCAGAAGATCAGACAGGTTCCCCTTGTCACCCCAAAAGATAATATAGGCGGTAAATAATTTGGTTACCTCTGAGAAGATTGCCAGCAAGAGCTAAATTTTCAAGCTTGCTTAAATTACCAATTCCGCTTGGTATCTGCCCTTGAAAATTGTTGTAAGAAAGTGACAAGTTTTGGAGGTGAACACATCTGGATAATCCTTTTGGGATTTCACCATATAACTTGTTTTGAGCTAGAGAAAGGGACACAAGTGATGTAAAACTATCGCACATGTTGGGAGGGAGATTACCAGACAAGTCATTTGCTGTAAAAGCAATTACTTGTAATGTAGGTATGTTGAAAATAGCGGACGGTATTGTACCCGTCAACCGATTATCCTCAACGCCAAACACCTTCAACCTACGAAGCCTTCCAATCTCTTCAGGAATCACTCCGTGAAGAAAGTTGCCACCTAGGCTCAAAACTTCTAAAGTCGAGATGTTGCCCAGTAAAGACGGCAATGAACCAGTAAAAGTGTTGTTTTGCAGATCGAGGTATTTGAGTTTAGGCAAGCGATTAAACCACCCCGGGAGATTTCCGCTGAAGCTATTCCCCTGAAAATTGATGGAAACAAGGAAAGACATGTCTGCTAATTTCTCAGGAACTTCACCAACAAGTTGCAGTCCTGAAAGATTGATGCGAGTCACCCGGAGATGTGGAGAGCCGCAAGTGATTCCAATCCAATCACAGGGAGAGGTGCGGGTGGACCAATTGGTGGCCAAGGTTTTGAGAGGGTCGGAAGTGATGTGAGCTTTCAAAGAAAGAAGGGAAAATTGATCGGTAGTAATGTTGGTCATAGAGGACAGGGCCAAGGTGGGCATTAGAGATTGCATCAACAAGAAGATAGCAAATGTTATGGAAAACAGAGATAAGGTTTTCTCCATGATTAAGGCTTAAACAGCAGGATACTGTGCGGGATAGCTTGCTCTTGATCATGGAATTAATTTTTAGTTTTATAATATATATTAATATTAATTTTTGGCCCACACACTATATTAATATTTGGCCCCCCACTACCTCCCTAGTCTGGCAGCCTGCTGGGAATTGGTCAGCTGTTGATTATGCTGGAAGCTCTGGGGATCAAGCCATTGAATTTGAATATGAAAGATGGAGAAACCAAAATATCATTCAACTTAGAAATTAATTCGCATTCAATCTAAAGAAGGGATAAAGCAATGTTAAAGTTGATGGAAGACTGCACTCAGAAATCATATTCCAATCAGTCAATACTACTAAAGTTAACTATGGTATATGCATTGTTTCTTTAAAATAGCCACATCTGTTACTGAAATGAGGCAATTTAAATGTAAAAATGGTACACCTAACCTTGAAGCATTAAAAATGCGCACCTTAATACACAAAACATGCACGATAAAAACACAAACAAAGCACGTTAAGAAGGAAAAGAACGCACTTAAGTATTAAATGGCACAACTTAAATACACAAATCATGCACCTTAAGAAGGAAAATCACGCACCTAAAGCCTTAAGCCGATGCTCATTAAGTTTCAACCACTAACGCACCTTAAACACACAAACCACACACCTTAAGAAGGAAAATCACGCACCTAAGACTTTAGATTGTCGCACTTAAGTTTCAACAATTAACATACCTTAAGCTCAAAACCACGCACCTTTGACCTTACGAAGAAAAATCACGCACCTTAAATTTGACCTAGATGAAAAAAGACCAAACTGCCACTACATTTTTTTATTCACTGTTGATCCTGAACATTTATTTATGCAAAATCAATGGCTCTTATTTAACCACATCTAAAGCCTATCATAGTATCATAGCATTTGAACGTAATTATATATATATATATATATATATATATATATATATATATATATATATTGGGTTCTCGTGTGGTTGTGAGATTAAATCTGCACCATTTATTCAAAGGTACGGTCATCAAGATAAATTTTAAAAAAAAAGATGGTATTATGGTAATTATACATATTTGTTGAAAGCTTTAGGTGCGCCATTTCAATACTTAAAGTGCGTCATCAATTCTACACTTGAAAACTTAAGGTGCTTAGTTGTAAAGCTTAAGGTGCGTTTTCTCAAAGTTTAAGGTATGTGAGTTTGTAGTGCTAGGTGCATAAGTTTACATCTTAAGGTGCTTAACTCTAAAACTTAAAGTACATCATTTTAACACTTAAGGTGCGCATTTTATATTTTAAAGTTTAAGGTGCATCGGTTAACACCCAAGGTGCATAGGTTGACACTTAAGGTGCGTCCTTTTGTGTTAACCGCACTTCCGCACAGGAAGTTGTGTCCACACGGGAACCCTTCCTCTATATATATATATATATATATATATATATATATATATATATAGTTTGACAAATGACTGAACTCATATGCCAAGCTATAGCGGCAATTTATACCATGGAGTAGGGTCTAACTTGCATTATAGAACTTGGTCGAAAATGACATTTATATTATGTGTTTGCAATTAACATATTATGGGCTTAAAGTTAACTGATGAAACAAATTGCTTCAATGTATATGAATGTATATGAATATATGATGTGAATAGAGTATGCATACAAAGTATATAAGAAGAGGAAGATCTCCCCAAATGAATTAAATAGCAATTGATAAATAGTAGAGAGAAGATGAGAGAGATTCGTCTCCCCTAGCCTTTGTTATTGAGTGTTATTAAGAAGGGAAAGGCCCTCACAAAGAAAGGGTTAGGGCCTTTTATATAAGCACCAGGTCTCGACCCAATACTCAATAGATATACAAAATATGTAAGGTAATATACGCGGGGTATATTTTTCATTATATACCTATAAATAAATTGAATGTACATAAATGTTGCTCATCTATCACTCCTAAATTATTAGTGGTATAAATGTTCCTTATCCATTTTCAAAACGGTACATATATTGCCCATTCTGTATCGTATGGGAGAAAAATTGAGAGGCAACATTTACACCACTAATAATTCAGGAGTGACATTGATAATTGACATTCAGGATTCGATTCCTGCGCCATGTGGCTACTAACAAAGAAAAGCTTATGACCTTATTTTAAGTTACCTTATCAGTTGTGCTGTGCCCCAAAGGCCTGTTTTTGTCTTGCTTTTGTCCCTAATCTCACTTGAATGTTTGCTTTTAAGAGTTGTAGTTGTAAAACTCTTAAGATAAATTACTTATTTACTATCAATTACTAAATATAGAAAAGTCATTCAACATTAAAACAAAAATGTTTTTGACCCTACAAAGTAAAGTTAGACAATATGTTTATGCAAATGTAATAAAATAAAATTACAAACAAGAAAAGTAAAAAGGAAATAAAATGCATGACAAGATGTTTCCTTATGGCTAATGCTCCTAGTGGAGGTACACACTGAATTACTATATATTTCCACTTCGACTTAGTTCATCTTCCTGATCTCAAAGCATCCTAGAGACAAAAAACGTGGTTTTCGAACAGAGAAAACGGCGGGTAACCACATTTACACCACTAATAATTCAAGGGAGGTGTAATATATGTCACGTTTAAAAAACTGAGTGATAATATTTATACCACTAATAATTCAGGAGTGACATTGATAATTGACTTTCAGGATTCGATTCCTGCGCCATGTGGCTACTAACAAAGAAAAGCTTATGATCTTATTTTAAGTTAGCTTATCCTTTGTGCTGTGTCTCAAAGGCCTTTTTTTGTCTTGCTTTTGTCCCTAATCTCACCTGAATGTTTGCTTTAAGAGTTGTAGTTGTAAAACTCTTAAGATAAATTACTTATTTTACTATCAATTGAGTACTAAATATAGCAAAGTCATTCAACATTAAAACAAAAATGTTTTTGACCCTACAAAGTAAAATTAGACAATATGTTTAAGCAAATGTAATAAAATAAAATTACAAACAAGAAAAATAAAATGGAAATAAAATGCATGACAAGATCTTTCCTTATGGCCAATGCTCCTAGTGGAGGTACACACTGAATTAGTATATATTTCCACTTCGACTTAGTTCATCTTCCTGATCTCAAAGCATCCTAGCCTGCATCAAGTTTCAAGTTTAATTCTTTGTATCACACACCAAACACAATTTCTTAGACTGTACTATATATTGGCAGAAATGAGCGATGAAATACAATAATAAAATAGTGCTGAACTCATATGCCAAGCTATGGCGGCAAATTATACCCAGGAGTAGGGTCTATTATCTTGCATTGTGGAACCTGGTTGAAAATGACATTCATATTTGAATATCGTTTTGGAGCATTGTGGACTTTAGTCTATGATATACGGAGTAACAATTTAGTCATGGCATGCAACACTTTGAAATCGGAAGTAAATATAGAACATGTACTTGTAGTGAATAATTACCGTTATATTATTCCTCAGCTTAATCCTTGTAAATCTACAACAAAAGAATGATTGATCAATTTCTTAAAAATTCAGATGGTTTTTCATTCCACTGAGATAAATCAAACTAGGGATAAACTACTTACCGGACAATATTGTTTGATCAAAGTAATACTTTTTGAAACTGGACTTTGGTCTTTTTCAATGTTACAACAATGTCTTTGAAGTTTGGCCTTGCATCAGGAGATTCAGCTGCACAATTTAAAGCCAATTCTAGTAAAGTGGATACACACTCCAACATAGCACTTGATTTTTCATCTTTAATTTGTGTCCCAACAAATTGGTATCTACGAGTACTTGAGCTACACCATTATGTAGTGAATTCTTTATCAACCTAACTCTTTAAGGTCACGTCTTCGATGAACATCTTATCAGTGGGCTTTCTTTTTTAATGGACTTCCATCAACACAATGCCATAACTATAAGCATCACACCGTGTAGTCGTGTAGAAACAATTCTCAGAAATGTTATATTCTCTTTTACAACCTAAAAATAAAAAAGAAACTAAATGAGAAACATAAAATAAAATGTTTACCGGGTGCCATGTAACCCAATGTTGCTAATTGAAAGTCTTAGTATGCATAAAGCTGTCCTCTGTGCCTATCAATTTTGTTATACTAAAATCACTAACACGGGCAACCATTTCTTCATCTAATAGGACATCTAGTACTCCCAAGACCTATAAAGTTATTCTGACTGAATCTACTAGTGGCTTGAAAAAGTTCATAGCATGAAATCCTTTGTATTTTTGTTGTGGACAAAATATTTTTCACTGCATTTGGACAAAAGAAAGGCTTTAATCTTTGAATGTTTTGTAGCTTTTCTAGTGACTTTGGAATATACCCGGTCAAGTTGTTGAATGATAATTTTTTTTTTTTTTTGGGTTGAAGGACAACTTAATTGCAAAGGGTTACTAGACTAAGATAACCAAATATCTGCAGTTTAATTTGTCAACATGAGAGTAATTTCATTCACACACTTGATACTCAATATGCTTTGCATTCTTAAGGAGATCATATGCTTTGCGTTTTTAGTTGAGCAATCTAAACTTAGATTATCACGAGAGTGGAATGTAAATCAAAATTATAGATCTAAATAGCTACAAGAGTGGTACTGGAACAATTTGTATGCATCTCACCTTTTCTTTATACCTTGAATTAATTCCTCAATCCTTAGTCCCATTTTAGGCATCTTAGAGTCCAAGTCTATTTCTTTCCTATTGTGTATGCTTAAGTGTGTTACTTGTCTTGTTTTCTCCTTGTTTATTGCCTTAGTTTGTTGTAATTGCTCTATCATATCCACCCAACCAAAAAAGGATCGGCCTAACTTCTATGTGGGTGGGCAAATTATATTGTGGACTACGAATAATAAATAATGTTCATTTTTTAATATACTGAAGGTTCATTATTGGTGGGTAGTCTTAATAAATAATGTTCAGATTTATTTTATATACATTTGTAGTTTCATTTCAACACAATTAAAGTATCGTTTTGTTTCAACTATAGTTTTATTTGACATTATACACTCAATATGTGAGACCTGTTATTGAATTTCATATTATACACACTACAGTCTTATTACAACACTAGTAAAGTATAATCCTAATTCAACTACGGTTTCATTGAACAATATACACTCAAATATGTGAAACTTTTATTCAATTTCATTTTTTTTTATATAGATAGGTTCATTATATCATAATAGAACTAAAGTATCATTTTGATATAACTAAAGTTACGTACATTCGACAATATATATTCAATATGTGAGACATATTATTCAGTTTCATTTTATACATACTGTAGTTTCATTTCATCACAACTAAAGTATCATTTTAATTCAACTATAATTTCATTTGATAATATACACTCAATATAGGAGACCTATTATTCAATTTCATTTTAGATACACTATAGTTTTATTACAACACAACTAAAGTATCATTCTAATTCAAATACAGTTTCATTTGACAATATATACATTCAATATGTAAGACATGATATTCAGTTTCATTTTAGATACATTGTAGTTTCATTTTATTCTGAGCACATCATAAATACATGATTTGTTAAATATAACGACTGCAGTTTCTTTAATTACTTAAAGAAACTATGTCGTTTTTGAACCATGGTCCACCATATAACAATTGTCAGTAATCACATGTCCTGTTGCTAATTACCTACACTGTACTAGGCAACGGGCTATGATGAGCCCGTCAACGGGCTCAAGCATCACATTGCCTAGCTAGTACCATGAAGAGACAATGAAAGTAACGAGAATGGCAGACGGGACTTCTGAACCCGTGTACACAATCTTGTTGTTTTTAAAAACAAATAAAAAAAATTATTGGGGGTGTTTTGAAAAAAAATAATTTATTTTCTCAAAAAGCTTATCAAAACATCTTTTTAGATTTTAGCCTTTTGAAGTAATAATTTGTTACAAAAAGCTGATTAACCAAACACCAAACAGGGCCTTTATCCGGTGACTATCGGCTAATGAGCCTTGATAAAATAACAATTTGAGTTACATGTAGAAATTCTAATTGATTATTTCAAAATTTGAGTTAATTAATTAATTTACCTATTTTGCAGCACAGTACATTACAGTTTCACACCCCAAGTATTTGTTTTATGCTTTTTTATTTGATACAGCCAGCCATGCCATGTGTCTTCATTTATCTTTCTCTAAAAAAGCAATTTATCTTTCTCTAAAAAAGAACCTGCCATTTGCATATTATCGCCTGCCTAAGCTAATGTTTTGTTTAATTTGCTGAAAATAATGCCTCTTAATTGTCACTATTATATTATATAGCGCTCGGTTTGTCTGGTTCTGACTTGACGACTATGAGCCAGGCTGGGCAGCAATGAGATTCCCATTGGGGTGTTATTTGGTAATTAAAATCATATTTAGTATGTGTTTGGTTGATAATTTTTTAAAACACGTATAATTATGAGATTTGATTACTCATTCAATTAAAAATTAAATCTTATTTGAAACGGGTGTCATTGCATTTTATCTATCATCATATGTCATTTGTCGCCTCCTCATTACATCTCTCAGCACATATTTTTGTTTTAATTTTTTGTACATATTAGTGCTTTGGATGTCAATATATTATTTGCTTTTCACTGTTTGTGTCATGAGGTGAACAACATCGCCTCGTCACTGGAATATTCAACCGACCCCATCTTGTCTCTCTTTCCTATATATCACCATAAATTTGATTCCTCACGCCTAACAACTTTTACTACTTGTAGTAGAAGTAAGTGACATTAATGTCATTCTAACAACTTTTACTTCAAAGTAGAAGTAAGTGACAATGCCATTAAATAGTGACAGATGGTGGTGGGACCTATGTAGATTGTGATGGAGTAAGCTCGATTGAAATCAAAGCGAGTATATATAACTCATGAAGAACAAATAAAAGGTTGCCGGGAATTCATATGCATCAAATTAAATGTGTAAGTTCGACTGAAATCAAAGTGAGTATAACACACATGAAGAGCAAGTAAAAGATTCTCGATCAGGAATTCAAAAGCCTCAAACTAACTCTGTAAGTTCTATTTATCTATTTATGTATTAAAAGAAATAGGTCTATTTGGCATTAAAAAAATTTTGTATAAGAGAAATAAATATATAGTACTATATAATGGTATGCTCATTAACTATGGCAGGTCAATTTACCTCAAGAAATTCGTTTCAGTTCAAATTGTAAGTTGAAACAGCTATACAATTCCATTTCATCAGATCTGGGAGTTGAAAGGTAAAATACTATCTTATTTAATTTGATGGTGGAATTGCCAAAATTATTGTTTGTTTTTTTTATTGTTTGTCAATCACTTAGTTTTGCTTGATAGGTAGATTCAAATATGACACTTAATAGACAATAGGTTACCCTTTCAAATTAAGCTCTCTTTCCTTGTTGGATCTGAAAAATTTGAACAAAAATTAAACTGTTGTGCTTGCTCTTAGCTTAGATCTCATTAATAGAATCAAACACATAAAGTGAGATAGATACACCAGTACAAAAACACACATCCACTACACCCAACATGTATATATATATGCTTTAAGTCCTCTATCGTTTTGGCATCACAGGTACTAGGAGATGTTATCGAGTCACTTTCAACTAGTATTGTTTTGGCCACATGGCTACTGCCAGGGGCAAAGTGTGATCAAGCTAGGTGGTAAAAGTGTTCACAATTCACGGACTTTGGCTGCATGACAAATCAATGGAATAGCCCAACACTTCCTTCAAGAGGGGAGAAATTATCGAATTTCTCCCCTCTTGAAGGAAGTGTTGGGCTATTCCATGATTTGTCATGCAGCCAAAGTCCGTGAATTGTGAACACTTTTACCACCTAGCTTGATCACACTTTGCCCCTGGCAGTAGCCATGTGGCCAAAACAATACTAGTTGAAAGCCCGTCCAACTGGGTGGGCGTGGGGTGTGGTTGGACGATGTGAAACATGGGAAGCTTGTGGCCTTGGATTCACATCCTGATTCTGATTGGTATCATTTGGTATATGGATTTTGGAGAGGAAAATGCTGGAGTGTCATTTAGGAGGAATAAGATCATAAATAGTTCTAACAATTTCTAGGTTTGTGCTAAGGTTTGGGGCCTTTGGGCTCCTCTTTATATAGGCACTAAAAGTGGATTATAACAATTTATTATTACGGTTTTGAGTCCTTTTCAGAATGTGATATATATTGAAGTTGGTTTTAAGTCATTTTCTGAAGGTGAAATAGAAGGTGCTATATATTGAAAGTAGTTTTGAGTCGTTTTCAGAACATAACCATTTATTGTTCATGACTTGTGTGTGGTCTTTTGTTATAAGTCATGAATGGTGAAATCTTGTTCACCAATAAGTGCATGCGGTAGTCCGAAGGCCAAATTAGTGCCAACCCAAAGTCATCCCAAGAGCACGTATTTTTGGTTACAAGTAGAAAGAAAATTAAAATAAAATAAAATAAATAAATAAAAAACCCTTACAATTTTTGTTATCTATGTTTTTTTTTTTAATACTACTGACTCTGTTACAATGTAGTATCTGTTCATAGCTACTTTCTCAACCGTGCAACCGGATGCCACTAGACCACAAGGTCTTGGCATCTATGTTTTTCTTTAATATAATGTGATGTACAATGCTATGTTTAATTCTCATCTAGTGCGTGCCTGTTTCCACCAGAGGATTTGAATTTGGTACCTGTCATTTTCTTGTTTTTGTTTTTCTCCCAGAGAGGGAAAGATCACTTTTAATTATTTGCGTAGTTAACATATGATATGAATGAATTATTTGTTTTTACTTCAAGTAGTGCCAATGGTTGGATATTCAAATTTTTTACACACTCCCCCAAGAGGTCCGTGGACTGTATTTTAACATAGTATGGAGTGTGAAATAGAAGGTGTTATTATATTGAAATTGGTTTTACATCGTTTTCATAACATAATCATATATTGTTCATATCGAAGAAAAAATATTTTAAGGTTGAATTGTGTAATACATAGGAGCGGATTTGGATTTACCTTTTACACATACTCAGATACATAGTGACTATGATTTTTCACGTTACCTAAAATTAAATATTCTCTGGAGTGGTGGTGCATCATGATTGGTTTGGAATTATTGTAAATATTTCTATCATTTTTTTTGGTTGAATTAATGTGCTTGAAAGAAATGTTATTTGGCATTATTTCACCTTGTACAGGTAGAACTTCCGAAAACATATTTAAATAAAAATTGTCTTTCTACAATTATTTATAACAACTTAGTAATTTCGAAAACATATTTAAATTTTATTATTTATAACTAGCTATAGTACACACATTGCACATGCCTTGCACGCACATTGCACCACTAAATAAATTAATGCCTAATATCTGATGGAACTAATTGATCAGGAGTATATATGGATCAACAAGCTCGCACAAATTAAAAGGATAAGATAGTAAAAGAGATAATTATAGTAACAATATTGACTAAGTGGATTAATGTAAGAGTATCACAAAAGATGTTTTGTAAGGAAACCAGCTTGGTTAGCATGAGTGGTCGTACACTCTTGTCCTTTAAGAGAGATCGGGAGTTCAAACCGCATCTTGTATGGAAAAACTAAGCTGGCAAGCACTTTACCTCTTAATAGGGCCGGCCCGATACGAATGGGGATTAGTCTAAATATGATACGGACTTAAGATGTCTCGTACAGTTACGATCTGCTCAGGACATCTCGTGGTGTAACAAAAAAAATATTTTGTAAAGAAATTGAACATGGTTATGTAATGCCAACAGAATGACAATTTATATAAGGAAAGGAATCCTAACAAATCATAGAAACGTGGTGGGCAATGCAACTTATTAGTTTGTTACAACTTACAAAGCTTATACAATTTGTTGAGCATTACATCTAAGGAATAGGCAAAGGCAAAAATTTGTGTGATACCGTCAAGATCCATGAGACGGGTGGGTCAAGATGAAATGTAATACTTATCTAAGATGCATGGTAAGTTTTAAATTTTATTATTTATAATTTAATATAAAGTAAATTGATATGCCTTACTATCCGCTTGATTACAATAAAAACTCATTCCAATTATCAGGTATTTGATTCTTATTCCGATGTTCAAATGTATGTATACTAGTTCAAAAACTATGAATTACATCAATATAATAATGATCGATAATAATTTTATTTAAATCTTTGACTCTGAATTCTATCTGCATGACATCATATATGTTATGCATCTTGAGATTAAGCCAAAAACGTCTATCATACTTCTTAAAAGTGACAAACTTTTCCCTCAACAAGTTACCATATTAAGAGATTAGCAAACCTTGTTGCCTATAAGTTAACTTGGGTTGATTAGCCAACTTTGTTGCCTATAAGTTAGTTTAGGTTGTAGGCTCTCAGTTTGAGACTCGGTTTTGCGACACTTTCCCCGATTGTATTGATGAATTGACTTGATCTGAGTTATATTTAATTTTTTTGGGAGATGTTGTTTTGCGAGTTGAAGATTTTATTGCTTGAATTGGCTTGGTCTGAGTCATATTTAATTTGACATTGATAAATGTAATAACTTTGAAATAAAAATATTGAAGAAAAAAATTATTTTTTTCAGATTGTGGTTCGGATCTAGATTTTTAGTTTTAGATCTTACCCAGCCCATTATATATTTTAATCGGTCATTGATAAATTTAATAAGTCTAAACTTAATTTTAAAAAAAAAAAAACCGAATGAAAAATGTAAGTTTTCTTTTCTTCTTTTTTTGTTTTTGTATTTTTTTTTTTCGTTTTTTAAATGTTTTGGACTACCAGCCATGCCAACATTTTTATTCTTTGCTCGAACCTGACCAAATTCAAATTTTACCAAACTTGCCATTCCAGTTCAAATAACAATGATACATGTAGCGAGAGAATTTGCCCATTATTTGACACCACTTCGAGAGAGAGAATATTTTTTTTTTGAGTACTACTGACTCGATTCCAATGTAGTATCTATTCATAAACTACTCTCTCAACCTACTGAAGCACAAAGAATCAGCATCGCCTCCACTGAGGCTCAAACCTGCTCCCTCCAACATGGGGTGCAACCAAATGCCACTACCGGATGCCACTAGATCACAAGGCCATTGGCCGAGAGAGAGAGAATATTAAGTGTGTACTGAGGAAAATTAAAAAATTGTCATCTGAGTAAATATATCTTCTTCTTTTTTTACCATAACAAATGTTTTTCATTGTTATTAAAAAATTAAAATATAACTGAATATTAAAAAATTGAAATATAACTTTTGAAACTTATTTTAGGAATTTCCAAACAAACTTGCAATAAAAGTTGTAATATATTTTATATTCCCAACTTGTGAAAGTTTAAATAATAAAAGATACTAGCCTAAAAGTGATTGCAATATGATTCTCGTATTAAAAGATTAAACTATTTTATATCAATTAAGAAGGTCTTAGGTTAAAAACCAAAAGCATTTCTCTGCTGCTCAATTTCGGCTTCCACTGCCGGCCTCCGGCCGGAGCTCTAATGGAGCTTTGAGCCGGCGGTTTTGGTCACCTTCTACGTTTGCTCTGGCTCTTCTTCCGCCCCGACCACCGTCGCAGCTCCGTCCGCCTCCGACCACTGCCACAGATCTTCTTCTTCCGTTTTCTTTCCCTTTAAATAAAATAATAGTAGGTAGGTATTGAGGTTTGTGTTGGTAGTCTTGAACTCCCAACCCTACTTTGGCTTTACCACTTTTTATTTTCTCTATTATTGTGTTTTCCTCTCGTTACTTTCACGGGCTTTTTTCCTCTCGTTACTTTCACGAGCTTTTCATTATCATTAGCATAAATCGTTTAGTTTGGTTTCGGCAAGTGTTGATCTTATATCCTGGGCGAGAAAAAAAGTCTGATGACGAAGACCCAGATCTTTGATGAAGCTTTAAGCTCCTTGAAGGAACATAGCTTCCTAGTTATGAAACAGTCTGCGATTCAAGTTTTCTATAGCATAGTAAGAAAAGTTGTTTCTATGTCTGACTGTAAGGAATGATTTACCATTTCATTGATCGTTGATGTAAACGTTTTATGTTATGAATTAATGAAATAGCTATGTTTATCTTCAAAAAAAAAAGAAGGTCTTAGGTTGCTCTCAGCCTCTCATGTTAGGAGTAACTTATAACTTTGTGGTTATCAAGTCAACAATATGACCGTCTGACCAATTTAGTTAGATTGCACCGTCCATTAAATTATAATTTTGACTTGTATAATAGATGTTTTTTATCAATAAATTTTTATTTATTATTCAAATTCAACTCTTTCCTTTTTATTATTTTGTATACTAAGTAGTGATTTTGTTTTTGGTGAGGATATACTAAGTAGTGATTGAAATACGCTATCTACAACTAAACCACCATTATAATTTCCAGTACTTATACTGTGGACCATAATCCACAATGCATTGGTCACAAAACGACGTTGTTTCAATAAGTGGGAGAAACGACTCCCTAAATCTCCGTAATTGATACTACAGTTGTGTTGAACCGATACTGCAGTTGTGCTGAACTGATACTACAGTTGTGTTGAACTGATACTGCAGTTGTATTGAATTGATATTGCAATTGTGTTGAAAGGGAACTGTAGTTACGTGGAATGTAGGCAGTTTCATCTGTCTGTTTTCATTAGTCAAAACGACGTCATTTTAATGCGTAGTCCACAATGCATTGTGGACCGCGATCCATAGTAAAATTTGCGTACAATTTCTAATTCTCTGTTGCCCTATCAAAGTATAATTCTAGGATAAAAGATAACTAAACACTAAAGTAAAATCTTATTATCATCAATCAAAGTTAATAAAAGGCAAAAACAATGCAACATCATATATCCTTCCACAGGGTCGGCCCTGGACATGTTTTTCCAGTACCACTGCACAGGGCTCCCAAAATTTGGGTTATGTAAAAATTTTACATGAAAATTGGGGTCCAATCACTTGAAAGTATCGAATATAAACAAGAATTGGCGTTGTTAATTTGAGTATGATTAAAAATAGGCAGGGCAATTTGGATATGGTTAGAATTAGGCAGGACATTTTGGGTATAATTATGGAAGAGTGGATAAATTGGAATAAATTTATAACCTTACATATGTAAGGACAAGTTATTTGGCAAGTTCTTCAAAGATCGGAGGTCCGTCATATAATTAACTCATGTTGGCCAGGGTAATCAAACTTTTTAATAATTAAATAATTGAAAGAATTTTACTTTTTAACTTAAATTACATGATGTGAAACTATCAAATTAATTAAGAAGTGAAGAAGTGATGAATATTAAGTAGTGAACTCAAACTGTCAATTTCGAATTGAACTTGAATTGCTATTATATAGTAATTTATTTTTGAAGTTCAAACAAAACATTGTACTTGTAGTAATAGTCTCAACTCTCAAACGGTAATCAAAATCAATCGAATCATAATCTTTTCTAATTATATATAATATTGTTTAAATATTATTATCAATTATTAGGAGAACAAATCCAAGATTATTACGGATGTTATTATTTTGTTCCAACCATAAAATGCCATAATCTAAAGCATGCATGCTATCCACGGAAAAATCCAAACATCATATCATGGAATTTATGCATTTTGTATTGGGAAAATGTTCTCCAATATCCCACTATCGCACGGTCTTGCAAGAATATTATAAAACAAGGATAAAGCTAGCTATATGCCTATAGCCACGTCCTTTGGTTAAGTAAAAAGGTGGTTCTGTTTTGATAAGGATGGATTTGTGTTCACACCTTTTAAATAAAACCAGATTTTTATTCAAGCAATGCTATATTTAGGATTTTAAAAAAATATTTTTAAATACGTTTTATATATTATTATATAGTAGTAATTTTTTAAAAAATATAATTAATTTTTAGTAATAATACATATTATAATGAAAATATTATGAAAATAGTACGTTATATTCAAATAAAGTTATATTAATAATAAGAGTAATATGAAATTATAACTTAATAAAATCGTATCCATTTTAATATGCTAGATTTTGAAAATATTTTGTGCTCAACATTCATTATAGACTATTTGTGGAAATTGTTTCATTTGAAAATGTATTAGCAGGTTAATTAATTATTATCAAATTTCTAAATAAATTTTAATTGGTAAATAAATTTTGGTAAACACAAATTTTAATCGGTGTTTTCAATCCAAAATAAATGCTAGTTAGAGTAACATTTTGATTTGGTGTTTTGAAAAAAAGAATCTCGTTTTCCATAATGCCACTATTATAAACTTTACTAAACAGCTTCTCAAAAAAATAAATAAATAAATAAACTTTACGAGACAATTAAATTAAAAATAACAAAGGAATAAATGTTCAAATTGACCACTGAATGTAATATGAAAGTGTAATTAGGTCATTGAACAAAAAAAAATGCAATTAGGTCACTGAACACTCCAAATGTATGCAATTTCACCCAATAGCAGGTTACCATCCATTTCATCAGGTTACTTTTACGTGGACGGTGAGTTGATATTTTTAAATAATTTTTAATAATAAATTTTAAAAATATAAATTAAAAATTAAAAAAATTAAAAAATTAAAAAAACTTTTAAAAAATAATAATAACGTCCTGGTGGCCGCCGACTACATTGAACAACCGCCTACTACTATTGTATCCTCTTCCTTCATATCTCTCCTTCCTAAAGTGCATAGTAACGATGATCTCCGATCCGACTACTAACAGCGTTTGGCCTACGACTTTGGTTCACCAGGCGAAGCAGCAACGATGTCGACAACGAGAAGGAGCAGGTGGCGATCAAGATCCGCGCTGCTAGCGGCTAGTTCTCCCCAGCGAGCTTGACCGGCAACATTTCATTTTAAGCTTCAAATTTTTTTCCAGTTGTTTTGTGAAAGAAGTTGACTTTTAAACAACAACAACAACAACGGCTAGCGGCTAGTTTTCCCCATCGAGCTTGACCGGCAACATTTCATTTTAAGCTTCAAAATTTTTTTCCAGTTGTTTTGTGAAAGAAGTTGACTTTTAAACAACAACAACAAACTGGTGATTCGTTTGCCATTTTTAATAATAATAATAATAATATTTAAAATAATTAATAAAAATTGTTTTAGAATATATTTTAATAAGAGTTAAATAAAAAAAATTAACTTATGTCATTACAAAAATTATAGATGATACTCAAATTTTATAATTAATTATTAATATATAAGAGTTTATCATCTTGTTATATTTAAAGGTTGAAATAATACAATACACTCATACCTTTAAATGTCATTTTACATTCAATCAACTATTAGTAAACAGTTAATTTACTAAAAAGTTTTGTATAACCTGCTAATACAATTAGCTGGTCAAACCAGTTAGCGTAATCCGCCATCAACTACTAGCTAAACCAGTTAGCTATCAGCCATTTGCCAAACACCTATTTTCACTCAAGTGTACCAAATGCCTAGCCCCACACACCAGGTACAGCTTCAAACTTTGCTTGGAAAACATTTTGCCTTAGGTGCATGAGCAATGTAGGGCTGCATATTTTCTCGTACATTTTCCCTTATATTTTTACCTTCAAAATTAAACTTCAAAATTTGACTTGGTGAAAAGAGAAAGTTCTCTAAACTTAACACTAAAATGTAATCACTGATCGTAAACTTAACAAAGGTTTTTTGAATAAAAACTAATTATTTGCACCATTTAAAGAGATCTTGTATACAATGACATCGATCAGTTCTTGAAAAGCTATTGAATACTATTATGTGGTTAGACAATATATTTCACAAACTTATGCCTTCATAAATATTCATCACATATCTCTTGTAGTTATGATACAATAAAAATATAATACAAATATAAGAAAGGGATGCAGTCACACATCCCCGTTTCTTCATCTTTAAAAGGACAACCAAAACAACAAAAAAAAAAAAAAAAAAAAAA
>NC_044930.1:9287709-9299551 GCF_003576645.1 Ipomoea triloba
AAAAAAAAAAAAAAAAAAAAAAGCTCTGTTTTAGTCCCACACATCTACCACTATATTACAAGGTTAATTATTTTATTCTTATAAAGTTTTTGAGTACAAGTGTTTTCTTAGCCTATTCTGAAAGTTATTACTCTTTATGCCTGCCAATCAGACCACCAAAACGAGGACGTTGAGCGCCACCCTGATTGCCGCCGCCATAGAAGTTATTATACTTGCCGGTTTGCTCTCCATTGCCTTGATTATGAATGGTCTTTCCATTCGTAGGTGGTTTGACGCCCCAGTTCTTGCGATACCCCATTTGACTCATTTGCGAACGAACCTTCTCGAACAAATCTTGTTCCGTGTCGTTGCTCAGCCCCAAGAAGCTTTCGCCGCCGCCACCGTACTGCTGGTGGCGACCGCCGAGGGAGTCGCGGAACCCATTTCCGTCCATGTGTCGCTCCATGGCCTTGTAGGTGTTAAAGTTGTTGCCTCTGTTATTCATGAAACCATAGCCTGCTGCGGTGGCCATTATGGTACGTGGTTTTAGTGTAGGGTTTAGGGTGTTGGTTTAATGAGTTTTTGTTTGTGTGTTTAGGTGTGATGACAACAATGTATACTTGGGTTTATATAGGAGAGCGATGGGTGCTAGTTTCCGGGAAGATAGATATTATATTGTTAATTAATCGTGCTCAATAATTTTGGGTATGTGATTCTTTGATGTGTATCTCGATTTAACTTCACTTTTGGACTGTTATCTTCTTGGAATCTCGACTCTTTTCAAAAAGTGCCATATTCTGTATCTCCAATTCTTATACCATGCATTAAGGTTCACAATGCACTGTAAACTCCTGTGTTATGTTATGAAATTTTGTACTTTAATAATATGAATTCTGTACCTACAACAAATTAATTATTTGAAAAATAATTAAATATATTACATGTATATGCGCCTTGTGTTGTGATTTTTTGTATTTTGAAATTATGTAAATTACGAGGATGAATTTTGTGCATTGCTGTTTCGATCTAGGGTCTATAACGCTATATGGACCTTGGTCCATGATATAAATTGCCCAGTATCCCTTTACAGTGGTGCCACTGGTGCACTAGTAAGAACAGAATCATGCATGCATGCGAATAAAAGTACGTGGCCTGCGTTAATTGGAATGGAGATATTTAGACACAACATTATAGGGAAAAAGAATCATATTTTTAAATTATTGGAAAAATAATTTTTTATAACTGGATTGTTACTCATATTATACGAAGTGGTTCTAATCCTATCTTTCAATTATTATTATTATTATTATTATTATTATTATTATTAAAAGAGAAGAAAGAAGACTCCATTAATGGTGATTGACGAACAAAAGGAACCTTACTAGCAATAGTTTCCAGGGACCAAGGACTATCAATGAAGCAACAAGGACCGAACCAGGTGTTTATGATCCCACGAAGGCACGAAGAAGAATAATTTTTTTGAAAATTATTATATATATACTCCTATTTTTTACTCCTTACATGTGTGTGTATGTCATGCTTTAATTAATTAATAAAAGGGAGTAAATCATGATTTTTATTCATACTTTTTTCTTCGTCCAATAAAATTTAAACACTTGATAAGAGTTGTACAGTATACACTTACACCTATCATTTTTCAAACCGTCTCACGGGTCTTAATTCATGAGACGGATCAAATATTTAATTAATGAGGTTAAAGATCCGACCTATTAATAAAAAATTTAATTCATTAATTAAAGATCCGACCTATTAATAAAAAAATTAATTCATTAATTAAAGATCCGACCCGTGTCACGGATTGAGACCCATGAGACGGTTTCATACGAGTGTTACCCATTGACATGATATGTTTTGATTGATTAAAAAATAATAGATGCACTATAATATTTAGTTCAATTTTTTTTTCTTTCACTTTTGGTCTCATGACTATTGGATCATTTTCTCATTTGGTCTCTGACTATTAGTTTTTTCACATTTAGTCTTATGACTTTTAAAACATAGCCACATTAAGTCCTACGACTTAATTTCCAATCACCAACAACCATTTTTTTTTTAGTTGAAAAATGTCATAGGAAATGATAACTTTGTTTTTCAAGATAAGTCACTTGACTATTATACACCCATGTTCATTAGCATAAAGATGCAAATTTTGTCACCGGTGATCGAAAATTAGGCTGAAGAACCAAATTGAGGATTCACATTTGAAGGAATTGAAACTCTAAGGGTGTGTTTGGTTAGTGGGTTTAGGCATAAGGAATAGGTATGAAAGTGATTGCTTGTGTTTAGTTGATAGGTTTTGTGAATGCTACTATGGGTTTGGAATACCCCATTAATGAGAAAACACATACCTTTATTAAATAAGGGTTTCATCTCCCTTCCTCCTTTCTTCTTCAACTATTAATAATCATTCTCATTCCATCCAACTACCAAACATGCTAAATACTTTCACCAAAATCCATTACCATTACCAAATATTTGATACCCATTCTGATTCCGATTCCGATTCCCATGTGCGAACCAAACGCAGCCTAAATAATTTTAATTCAAATGAACCAAACGGTAGCGACAAAAGAAGTTGAAGTCTTGCCAGAAAATTTACAAATCTAACTCCATATAATACTGGTATGAAACGGTATTTATTCACATAATAATAGAAGAGATTAAATTAATAACGTATTATTAGAGAAGTAAAAAATCACATTTATCTGAATTAGAAAACATCAACAAAATTACATAACGAATAATAATTTAAAAATAAAAAAATGCAATTTTCTCTAAATTATTCCGTTCAAAACCAGAATCTTATTCGTTTACCATTACGATCTTATCATTTCAGTTCGAAAGTTATTCAATAATTGTTTTTATCTTCTTTATACCAAGTACATCACATTATTTACTATAACGATTAACGTGCAACTTTTGAACAAATATCTTTTGGTACATTGAAAGGTCAAGAAAAAAATAAGACAACAGAAAACTTAGAATTCACTAGCAAATTAGTCTTTTGTGAGACCGTCTCAAGGGTTTAAATAAAATGAGTCATAAATTCTTAAAATGGGTCATATCTAAATCTAATAAAGATGGTAATAATAGAATTGTAGATATAACTAATACTTTAAGATTTATTATATATAATATTTTATATCATAAATATAGTACTTTATAGCAACAATTTATAGGAAATAAAATAATAACATAACATAATATCATCAATATTTTAAACTTTAAATATAATATTTTATAGCATAAATGTAGTACTTCATAGCAAAACTCTAATAGACAATTTGCATAACATAGCAAAATTGCAGATATAATCAACACTTTAAACCTTAAATATACTACTTTTTATTATAAATGTAGTACTTAATAACAAAACTGCAAGACAGTTTGCAAGAAATAAAGTAATAACATAACAGAATTATCAATATAATCAATATTTTAAGTCTAATATATAACACTTTATAACGTAAATGTAAAATAATTTTGTAAGAAGTAAAATAATAACATAATAAAATTGCATATATCATCAATATTTTAGGCCTTATATATAATATATTATACCATAAATGTTATACTTTATAGGAAAACTATAATACAGAGTAGATAATTTGTAGAAAATAAAGTCTCATTACGTACATACTAGAATTGCATATATAATCAATACTTTAAGTCTTATATATAACACTTTATAGTATAAATGTAATACTTTATAGCAAAATTGTAATAAACAATTTGTAAGAAATAATATTACTGAGCCCAAATATCATATGACCAAAATTCTCCTGACTCGACTGTCTCACAGGAGAATTCGTCTTCACTAGCTCCTAGGCTCCTACCCCTTCAAGTTAGACATTGTTCTCCATTTTTAAAAAAAGAAAAATCACACCCCTGAGTTATACAAAAGTTCTGACTCAATCCCTTAGTTATGATCGTATTCTTTTTTATTTTTATCCCTCAGTTATAAACGAAGTGGCAACTTTGGTCCTTGACGTTAGGTTTCCATCTCAAATTGATGGAAACCTATATTATTGAAGGGGTAAAGTGGAAAATTAACATCTAATTCTCCTTATATTGAAAGGAGGGGTAAAGTGAAAAATTCACATCTTATTCTCCTTATATTGAAACCACTTTCACAACAATATTTTACACTTCACTGCCTCATTTCAATATTCTTCAACTCCAAACAAGGGAACACTACTTGATCACCATTTCCAAGCATATCAAACACACTATCCTAAAAGTTTATGATTTTCCTTACTAAGCAACAAGGGTAATCAAACTAGAACTTTTGAAATACAAGAAGATGTCAAATTTTTCATGTTGCTTTTATGAGATCAAACATTCACCAAGAGATTAACTTGAGATTTTTAGTATGTAAAAAATTCTTTCGTAAACTATGCAGTAGCTTAGTCAAGAATCGTATATCCTAACAACATATAAAAATTCTATTATATATATCCATCATCTTCTCTATCCTCTTAAAAACCAGAGTAAGTAAAGAAGGAGGAAGCTAAAACTTAGTTATGAGAATTCTAAAAACTTTTGTAACTTCCATAACTGAGTCTCATGTTCCTTATATGAGACTCAAGTTTCTTCTTCATTACTTTGATTTTTTAGAGGACATGTTAGGGGATGTCTATGATGAATATATATAAAATAGAATTTTCATATGTTGCCGAGATATACGAACCTTTACTAAGTGATGCAAAGTTTACAAAATAATTTTTACATACTAAAAATCTCAAGTTATTACCTTAGTGTGTGAATTTCTCATAAAAGCAACTTGAGAAATTTGGCATCTTCTTGTATATCAAAAGTTATGGTTTGATTATCCTTGTTGCTTAGTAAGGAAAACCATAAACTTTTAGGATAGTGTGTTTCACACGCCCTATGATGGTGATCAAGTGTTCCCTTGTTTGTATTGATTCTCATGTTCCTTATATGAAATCCAAGTTCCTAACAAGTCATACGAGGATTATTGAAATGCTTTTGAGGTTGAAAACCCTTGAAATAGGATGTTGAAAAGTGAAAAATAATGCTGCAAAAGTGGTTTTATATAAAAAGGACAATAAGATGTGAATTTTCTATTTTACCCCTCTAATAATAGAGGGTTATTGGTTTTCCTTCATGTTGAAACGAAAATCTAACGTTGGGGACCGAACGCACCACTTTATTCATAACTAAAGGGTAAAAAAATTGATACGGACATAACTAAGGGAATAAGTCATCAATATGGGTATAACTCATGAATTAAATATGTAATTTTTCCTTTAAAAAATAATTTTAAACTCTAAACTTATTGTGATTTTCCATGTTGTCATCGATTCAAATTTGATTAAGAAGAATTAAAAATGATAAGTTCTCAAATTCAATTCCAAATCTCATATGCCGTACTTGTCAAGGATCAAAAGTGAAAAAATGTAACCATTGAAATATTAAAATTAGGAATAATAACTAAAAATTTTAAGAAAATGAAATCAATTAACTAATATAGAATGAGAACATTTACAATAAAAGGGAAATTAAAGGGGGAAAAACAAAGAATTACAGAGAGAGAGAGAGAGTTGCGGAGTAAAAACTACAATTAACATTAAACAAACAAAACAATTAAGAGAATTACATTCTTAGGGAATAAATCAATAATACATTATACATAGAATAGGGGAAATCATCATTTTGGTCCCTCAATTGTTTCTCAACTGTCAATGTAGTTCATAGTTTTCAATTTCAACTAATTTGATCTTTGAATTGTTTAAAATTTTGTCAATTAAACCCTTCCGATGATCAAATTGACGAAATTTTAAAAATGGGAAAATAACCATTTTGGTCTCTCAAAGGGTTTAATTGACGAAATTTTATACAATTCAATGATCAAATTAGTTGAAATTGAAAACTAGGGAACACATTGACAATTGGGAAACAAAATGTTGATTTTTCCTATAGAATATGAATCCTATTTTATTGTTTGATTTAATGAAGAATAGACTTCAAATTTCATATTTCAGTATTTGAGAATGTGGAAGATAGACCTATAGCTTGAGTGATAGACCATAGACCTAAACATAAAATTAATAATGGTGATGGATTATATAATGGCCAGTCTTTCTAACAAGAAAAGAATGAACACTACAAGAAATTTGTGCATTTGCCAATATTTTGAAACAAACACTGGCATTTTGTCTTGAAAGGTCATCAGTGGATAATTTTATGCTTTTCACTCTCCATAACCTTTGACAGGATTCCTTCAGCCCAAGAATCTAGCTAGTTAGAAAATTTTCAGCCAAATATAACGCAACAGTGAACTGGTTAGCAATAGTTTGTGATAGTTTTTTTCCCTTGTCTATTATGTTTCTTGTAATTTATTTATACTAGGCTCTATTTATATTCTCAATACTCAGGAAATTATCTCCTGAATATGAAGCATCAAAGTAAGACCAGGAAGAATATTGAACAAGCCATCATGAAAATACACTCGAACTTACAAGCACAATAATATAATAGAATATGTGCAATCATTTATTTGTCTTAAGCAGATAAATAGCTATTAAAATGAGCAAAGGCTAAAAGATATGCTTACATGAACTATGGTTTTCTACTTGGAAACATTTATTGGCTTGCAATTCCTATCCCTGGGACAGATGGAAGAAAATCACAACCGGCTAGAACACACGTGCCTGTAAAAGATCAACAGTCTGAGCTCATAAGGAGATCTAGATGTTTGAAATATCAAAAGATGATGAGAGTTGTATATTATGATTGTAAATTGTACAGAACGAATACAATAAATATATGAAAACACTAGAAGATACCAGCTAGAACACAACAACTAATAGAGTCCTAACACTCTCCCTCAAGCTTAAGAGCAGGAACAATATTAAGCTTGCCACGGAGATAGGAGAACCGAGCACCAGGGCAGCCAACTGATCTTTAGTAGATATAAAATGGACTTGAACCTCCTTCTTAGAGACCTTGTCACGAACAAAGTGGTAGTCGATTTCAACATGCTTCGTCCTAGCATGGAATACCGGATTCGCACACAGGTAGGTAGCACCCAAATTATCACACCACAGCTTCGGAGGCGTCCGTAAAGGCAAACCAAGTTCTTTCAGAGGAGAAACCAGCCATGTCACTTCTGCAGAAACATCTGCAAGAGCCTTGTATTCAGCTTCAGTAGACGAGCGAGCCACAGTACGTTGCTTGCGACAAGTCCAAGAAACAAGATTGTCACCCAGGAAGACAGCAAAACCACTTGTAGACTTGCGATCACCGGGGTCACCAGCCCAGTCCGAGTCAGAAAAGGTATAAATATCAAAGGAATTAGACCTGGAAACACGGAGACCAAAATGCACAGTACCTTTAACATAACGAAGAACTCGTTTCAGCATGGCCCAGTGAACAGTCGTAGGAGCGTGCATATACTGACATAGCCTATTGACTGCAAAAGAAAGATCCGGGCGAGTAACTGTGAGATACTGGAGAGCACCTGCAAGACTCCTGTACTGTGTCGGGTCCACATAAGGAACAGCGGAGTCATCAGATTCCTTGACTAACGAAACAGGAGTGACGAGCGGCTTACAGTCAACCATACCAGCACGTTTGAGTATATCGTTCATGTACCGTCGCCGAGAAAGAAGTAAGCCATCACCATGAGGAACCGTCTCAATACCAAGAAAGAAAGACGGTCGGCTCATATCACGAATCCGAAATTCACGACCCAGGCGCGCCACAAGATCATCAACACGAGCCGAGTCTGAGCCCATCACTAAGATATCGTCTACATACACGAGCAAGAAGACCTGTACAGCACCAGCAGAATAAACAAACAATGAAACATCTGTTTTGGAAGGGCAGAACCCGACGGAGACCAGAAAGTCATGCAGCCGAGTAAACCAGGCACGAGGAGCCTGCTTAAGGCCATAGAGTGACCGCTGTAGAAAACAGACATGATCAGGATGCGTCTTGTCCTCATACCCTGGTGGTTGGCGCATATAAACTTTCTCAGAAAGAGTCCCGTTGAGAAAAGCATTGTGAATATCCAACTGCCTCACAGTCCAATCCCTCGAAACAGCAAGTGACAGCAGTAGTCGCACAACAGTAGGCTTAACAACAGGACTGAAGGTCTCAAAGAAGTCCTGACCCTCAACCTGGTTAAAACCTTTTGCAACTAGACGTGCCTTATGCCGTTCGATAGAGCCATCGGCCTTTCGCTTGGTGCGAAAAACCCAATTGCACCCAACGACATTCATTCCAGGTGCATAAGGAACCAATTTCCAGGTAGAATTCTGTAGCAGGGCATTGAACTCAAGATCCATGGCCGCACGCCATTCCGGAAACCGCACCGCCTGTGTGAAACAAGTAGGCTCGGGCACAACGACTTGAGAAACCAAGCCAACCGGACCACGTGACATACTGCGCAACTGCATCGAATGAGACCGCGGTAAACCGCGGCGAGACTGCCGCCCCCGCGAACGACCACGTCGTGTGGCAACAACAAAGATAGTCCGAGAGCTGTCCGAATCAGAAGCACGTGGTACCACCTCAACACGGGTAAGCACAGATGCGGGAGGCATGGCTGGACTAACCAATGAAACAGGAGCCAAAGTAGCAACACCCTAAGGATCATGAGACGGAGAAGAAGCCTGCACAGAAACACCAGTAGCAAAAGGAAAGACAGACTCATCGAAGCGCACATGACGACAGATAAACACATTATTAGTAGTTAAATCCATACAACGATAGCCACGATAAGACTCTGGATAACCCAGAAAAACACAAGGAGAGGAACGAAACTGAAGTTTATGCTTATTATAAGGACGCAGGAGAGGAAAGCATAAACACCCAAACACACGTAAAAAGGAATATGTAGGTGATGATTTATGTAGGCGAAGGTGCGGAGACTCATTATGAAGGACATGAGTGGGCATTTTATTAATCAAATATACTGCGGTTTCGAACGCATAGTCCCAGAACTTCATAGGAACAGAAGCCTGAGCCATGAGAGCCAGACCAGTTTCAACAATGTGACGATGCCTACGTTTTACCCGACCATTTTGCTCATGGGTATAGGCACAGGACTGCCTATGCGTAATACCCAGAGATGACAGAGTGTTATGTAATTTTTTGTATTCTCCCCCTAAATCAGATTGAATGGATATAATCTTGCGAGAGAAAAAACGCTTAACTTGCATACGAAAACGATCAAAAATAGAGTGTAAATCAGATTTCGCACGCATAGGGAAAAACCAAACAAAACGAGAGTAGTCATCAACGAATAAAACGAAGTAACGATAGCCATTAACTGAAAGTAAAGGAGCAGGGCCCCAAATGTCTGTATAAATCAGTTCTAAAACATGACTACTAGAATGAGAAACCCGAGGTAAAGGAAGCCGAGAAGCTTTCCCAACCTGACAGGCATTACATAACGACGAACTAATACTAGAACGAATAGACAAAGAATCTAAAATATGACGCAACACGCGAGAGTGAGGGTGGCCAAGTCTGTTGTGCCAAACTGTGGAAGGAACATGAGCAGCAACCAACGCAACGGGACCCGGACTAGGAACCGACCAAGAATAAAGACCACCCGCGACTCCCCCTTTATGCAGGACCTCCTTGGTTGAAAGATCCTTCACAAAGAAACAATCGGGGTGAAATTCAAAAAAGACAGAATTATCACGAGCAAAACGTTGCACAGACATTAATGAAACAGAAAGACCAGGAACAAGCAGAATATTAGACAGTCTAAAAGCACGAGACTGAGCAGCTATCGAAGATGAACCAACACCAATAATGGGCATACCTGTACCATCACCAACGCGTAAAACGTCAGTACCGCCGTAGTTGGAAGCAGAAGACATCACCGAGGGGTCCGGTGTAGCGTGATTCGTGGCACCCGTATCCGGGAACCAGTGATGAGGGGCAACGGATGCAGCATCATCAAGACCAGCATCTGAATACGCCACATGGGCTTGAGGAGCAGGAGCTGCATTATACCGACGAAAACACGCAATAGCAGTGTGTCCATTCACGCCACAAATCTGGCAACGCACTCCAGCGAACCGACCACGGCCTCCTCTGCCGCGACCGCACCTGCCACGACCACCGCCTCGACCACCTTGCTGGAACTGACCACGGCCACGCCTAGCAGCCAAGGCAACCGGAGAATCACCATCAGCTCCGCATATAAACTCCTGGGCAGAAAGAAAATCTGAAAGCTCTGCCAAGGTTACTGGCTCGCCGGTCGTGAGAGTCGCCACCAACAGCCGGAACTCCGGTCTCAAGCCGCGAAAAACGTACAGGTTCTGATCGTCTAACCCGATCGGCCTGCCCGCCAAAGCAAGATCCTCAACTAGCAATTGTGCGCGACCAAGATAGTCGGCGACCGACGCATCGCCCTGACGGAGAGACTGCAACTGTCCGAGCAACCGGAGAGCACGGGCTCTAGTCGCTGATCCGAGAGACTGCTCAAGCGCAAGCCATAGCTGCCGCGATGCCGTTCTACCAACAGCAAGATGCATTACCTCTTCCGAAAGAAAAGAGATAAGCATCGATAAAATAGCATGATCCTGCCTCCGCCAGGCAGTTTGCGACGCCAACAGAGCAGCGTCCACCGAAGCAGCAGCAGAGGCTTCAGCCGGAGCAGCCTCCTGAGTGGCCGAAGCAGTAGGCATCAGACACGTACCATCAACATACCCAAGCAGTCCTTGTCCACGCAAGAACGGGAGAAGCTGCGTCCGCCAGAACAGGTAGTTCCGATTCGTCAGTTTGATGGAGACGAAGTGATGCGCGGTGGTGAGCGGGTTGCTGGCAACAAGGGGAGGAGAAGACATGGCAGGTTCAGTGAGAGTGCGGTCTGTTGAGCCACCGACCGATCCAGTATCTCCTACGGCAGCCATGGGGAAAACGAAAAACAAAGAGGGAAGCGGAAAAAAGAAAAGCGGAAAGAATATAACCCGGTAACTGATACCAGATGAGAGTTGTATATTATGATTGTAAACTGTACAGAACGAATACAATAAATATATGAAAACACTAGAAGAGACCAGCTAGAACACAACAACTAATAGAGTCCTAACAAAGATAACCTAGGAAGACATAAAATATTGTAGAAAAGAACTTGTAGAAGTTTTTGCAGATGGGAAATCATAGACACTATCCTCTGATATAACTGCAGCAATTCCTCCTTTTTCTACTTCGAGGATGTATATGTAATGCATCAGCTTTGTATGGAGCCACCACAAATTTAATATATTTGTTTATCTCAGTATTTTTTTAATCTCAGAATCATTACAGGTAATAGTTGGTAAGATCAAACATGCACAATCTGAATGATGTGTATGGGAATCAAGTACCTGAATTAATTGATGAGCCATCACTGGTGATGCTCACTGCCCTGTGGATATCAAAATTCAGGGCATGGTGTGCATTTGTTGTACTTAGTCCTCTATCTTTATCCCCACAAATGCCAGGAAGAGATTAGAGATAGCACTAATTGTTGCAGTCCTTAAGCTTTGCCATTACCTGATCACGGTTAGCTTTCCTTTCCTAGAGAAGCACATGGGAAATTGGGAAAAAAAATAATCTTGACAACTAAAACATCTTCAAAACAGGAAAATAAAAATTGGGCATTTAGAAGAATATAATGTAGTCAACACAAGAGCAGCAACTACATGCCTGTGCCTTTCATCCCCAATAGCAGCCTCATAAGGTAGATTTCCACCATCAAAACAACAATGAGAGTGATGTTATAATGTCAAAGCATACTTCTTCAATGCATAAAGTAGTTTAAGTATTTTAATTTCTTGTCACCTTCCATATTCAAAAAAAAAAAAAAAAAAAAAAA